>NC_074682.1:31173267-31193223 GCF_029448725.1 Salvelinus fontinalis | reverse complement strand
GTGCGTCCTGTGCCAGCGCCCCGCATTTGCAGGGTGAAGATAACCACCCAGCCAGGACGGGTTGTGCAGGCTCTAAGCTCGAGACCTCCAGTGCACCTCCACGGCCCAGTATATTCGGTGCCTCTGCCAAGGACAAGGCCTCCTGTATGTCTCTCCAGCCTGGTGAGTCCTGTGCCTGCACCCAGAACTAATACTCCTGTATGTCTCCCCAACCTGGTGAGCCCTGTGGCAGCTCCACGTACCAGACTCCCTATACGTCTCCTCACTCCAGTGATGATCCATGGCACGAAGCCTCCAGTGACTATCCATGGCACGAAGCCTCCAGTGACGATCCATGGCAAGAAGCCTCCAGTGACGATCCATGGCACGAAGCCTCCAGTGATGATCCATAGCACAAAGCCATCAGTGACGATCCATGGCACAAAGCCTCCAGCGTCGGTCTCCAGTCCGGAGCTTCCAGCGACGGCCTCCAGTCCGGGGCCCGCGACGAGGGAGATCCTTTTTATATCTCTATTTTGGTTTGGTCAGGGTGTGAGTTGGGGTGGGTATTCTATGTTCTATTATTTGTATTTCTATGTTTTGGCCGGGTAGGGTTCTCAATCAGGGACAGCTGTCTATCGTTGTCTCTGATTGAGAACCATACTTAGGTAGCCCTTTTTCCCACCTGTCTTTGTGGGAAGTTGACTTTGTTTATGGCACTTAGCCTTTAGCTTCACGATTTGTTTTGTAGTGTTTATTGTTTTGTTCGGCGTATTCACCTAAATAAAGAAAATGTATGCTCACCATGCTGCACCTTGGTCCAGTTCTTTCAACGGTCGTGACAACCACTCCACGTTTGTTATGCTATTGCATAACGTTTTTAGGATGGATGTTTCCCAAATGAATGAGTTCATTAGTAAGGTATTAATGATTCATGAGGCATTTACAACCACATCAAGATTGCTACCTTAGGCTATGTAGCTGTAGTGTTTAGTGCTGTATAAAACAACTAAACAAATCCACTTCTCAGGATCAGTTATTTATATATATCAATCATTCTGTCTGCTTAGCTGTCAAATGTTTGGTACAGATGTAGGATCTTCATTTGATCACTCTGTTGCAGCAAAATTTTCCAGCAATGCAGGATTTTTTAAAACTTGTTTTTTTGAGGTTTAAAACAGATGGTGAAGTTTGTCATTTCCACTTTGCAATTTCAGACTTGTTTTTCCCTTGAGAAAGAAATGATCAATCCATACAAATACGTCCATTAACTATAATCAACATAATAATTGTTGTCCTGTTGCTGTAGGATTATTTTCCTGTAGCAAACTGACTCAAATTAAGATCCTACACCTGTATCTCTATAGAGTTTAAATTTGTTATAAATTATTGAAATGGCCATTAACGGCTGTGAGTGCTGATGCTGTATCGATGTGCAGTTGTATAGGGGTCCTCGAAGACAATCACAAACTGCTGATGTGTGTGCCTTTCTGTGGAAGATATTAGTAGTTTAAAAGGTCAAATCCTACTAATCCACAGTAAGATTAAGAGGCAGGTGGTAGAACAGCTGTAGACATACAGTATGGGGTCGCAATCTCTAGGCTTTACCATATGTGAGATATGCAAATATTGTATTACATGGCAGACTTCATTCAGATTACATTATATCTACAACTGTACACAGTTGGTCTGAATCTTTTCTCACCTCATGCCCCTCTCCCCTCTCTGTGACTGTCAGGTTTGCGTTCATGGTCCTCTCCCGGCTGGACCTGGAGCTGTGTGACCTGACTGCCACCGTTCCTCCGGTCAACTCAAGTTGATATGGTTTCGGGATGCTCCAGCCCGACGGAGACCTGGAGGTCCACTACAGACTCAAGACTCTGCACTAGGTCATGACCCCTGACCCCACACACCATCCTGATTTTAGCATTAAAAGACTCCAAAAAACGGCCAATAATTTCAGGTCCAGTACCATCGCTGGGCCGCGGGTGTGAAAGATTCAGCAGACTGCTGGCATTACACATCTGGCTAAAAGACTGTAGCTCTGCTGGAGTCACTTTTAAAGATAACTTTGACACCTTCTGGAAACAGAAGATATTCTACAGGAATGACAGAGTCCATCCAAATCACCTTGGCTCATGGACTCTGTCCATGCATTTCAAGGCTGTGTTGAAACAATGACTTTTCCTATCGTTGTGACAATGAGTTGTCATAATGCTGCATCAAATGTACATGATCCTAGGGGCATTGGCAAACACAATGTAAGTAACTTAAAACCTGTTTGGCGTGCAAGCCCGACGTCGGTACATTTATGACAACAGCCACTTCAAGTGCAGGGCGCGAAATTCAAAAGATATTTTTTTTACATATTTAACTTTCACACATTAACAAGTCCAATACAGCATATGAAAGGTATACATCTCGTAAATCCAGCCAACATGTCCGATTTTTTTAATGTTTTACAGGGAAGACAAAATATGTAAATCTATTAGCTAACCACGTTAGCAAAAGACTCCACTTTTATTACTCCATCAGTTTTTGACTCATCAGTAGCTATCACAAATTCGGCCAAATAAAGATATAAATAGCCACTAACCAAGAAACAACCTCCTCAGATGACAGTTTGATAACATATTTATTGTATATCATATGTTTTTTTTCGAAAAATGTGCATATTTCAGGTATAAATCATAGTTTACATTGCAGCTACATTCAGAAATTGCACCGAAAGCAGCCATAATATTTACAGACACCAACGTCAAATACCTAATTACTCTTCATAAAACATTTCTGAAAAATACATAGTGCACAGCAAATGAAAGACAGGCATCTTGTGATGCCAGACAATATTTCCGATTTATTAAGTGTTTTACAGCGAAAACAAAATGTTGCGTTATATTAGCTTAGCACAATAGCCAGAAACACTTGGGCGCCGGCGACTACGACAGATATATGAAATAACATCATAAATTGGGTCTTACTTTTGCTGATCTTTCATCAGAATGTTGAACAAGGTGTCCTTTGTCCAGATGAGTCGTTGTTTGGATTCAGAATGGCAACTTTCTCTCTCCATTTAGCAAGCGCGCTAGCCGGGTTGCACGGGTCTCTCCATGTAAACAAACGGAAGAGAACGGAACTTCAAATTTCAATAATCTGATGAAACTATATTGAAAAAACATACCTTACGATGATATGGTGACATGTATCAAATAAAATCAAAGCCGGAAATAATACTTGCCTATAACGTCAGCAAAACAAAAGGCAACCCCACTGTCCAAATCGCGTTCTTCAGAGTACCGGAAATTGGGTACACGTCATTCCAAGAGGATTTATTCCATCCCAGATCGAGATAATCACCTCATTTCTTCTCTCACAGCCTTCTTGACACCCGGAGGAAGGTGTATGACGTGCATGTTTACTAATAGCTCTTGTGCCCATTTATAGGCAGGAAGAGGAAGAGAGCATCGATTTCAGACTTTGAACTTCCGGGTCAGGAAAAGTGCTGCAGAATGAGTTCTGTTTCACTCAGAGAAATAATTCAAACGGTTTTAGAAACTAGAGAGTGTTTTCTATCCAATAGTAATAATAATATGCATATTGTACGAGCAAGAATTGAGTACGAGGCCGTTTGAAATGGACACATTTTATCAGGCTACTCAATACTGCCCCTTGCAGCCATAAGAAGTTTTAATGTATGTGCCCCTAATTGCACCGAATACTTCTGTTTATCCAACAACTATTGCATGCAGTAATCATGAGCCTACGAACCAGAGTTACACTGTTAGCACTGAGGCAGTGTCCCCTAGAAGGAAGACCACTTTGTGCAGCTCACCCTGCACCATCAGCTACAATGTAAATAACATGAGTAAGTCTACGTCTGGTAAGCTTCCCAGTAAAGCATTACAAACAATCAAGCAACCCAGAAAATTGCTAACAATAGCCCATATTAACATTTGCAGCCTAAGAAACAAGGTCCATGAAGTCAAATTGCTTGTAACAGATGACATTCATATTCTGACACCTCTAAAACTCACTTAGATAATACCTTTGATGATACAGTGGTAGCAATACATGGTTATCATATCTACCAAAAAGACAGAAATGCCAACGGAGGCAGTGTTGCAGTGTCTATATTCAGAACCACATTCCTGTAAAGCTTAGAGATGATCTAATGTTAAATACTGTTGACGTAATATGGCTACAGGTTCATCTGCCTCACCTAATACCATTCTTGTGGGAAGCTGCTATAGACCACCAAGTGCTAACTGTCAGTATCTGGATAACGTGTGAAATGCTTGATAATGTATGTGATATGAACAGGGAGGTATATTTTCTGGGTGATTTAAATATTGAATGGCTATCATCAAGCTGCCCACTCAAGAAAAAACTTCAAACTGTAACCAGTGCATGCAACCAGGTTCAGATTGTCAGTCAACCTACCAGGGTAATTATAAACAACACAGGAATGAAATCATCAACATGTATTGATCACATCTTTATTAATGCTACAGAATTGTGCTTTAAAGCAGTATTCAAATCCATAGGATGTAGTGATCACAATATAATAGCCATATCTAGGAAAATCTAAAAGTTACAAAGGCTGGGCCTAATATTGTGTATAAGAGGTCATGCAATAAGTTTTGTAGTGATTCATATGTTGATGTAAATAATATTTGCTGGTCTGTGGTGTGTAATGAGGAGCAACTATATGCTGCACTTGACACATTTATGAAATTGCTTATTCCAGTTAATAATAAGCACGCACCCATTAAGAAAATGACTGTAAAAACTGTTAAATCCACTTGGATTGATTAGGAATTGAAAAATTGTATGGTTGAGAGGGATGAGGCAAAAGGTATGTCAAATAAGTCTGGCAGCCCAACTGATTGGCAAACATACTGCAAATTATGAAATTGTCACACCTTGATCTGTTTCACCTGTCTTTGTGATTGTCTCCACCCCCCTCCAGGTGTCGCCCATCTTCCCCATTAACCCCTGTGTATTTATACCTGTGTTCTCGGTTTGTCTGTTGCCAGTTAGTTTTGTTCGTAGAACCTACCAGCATTTGTTTCCCTGCTCCTGTCTGGTTCCTATTTTCTAGTCCTTCCCGGTTTTGACCAGTCTGCCCGCCCTGACCTTGAGACTGCCTGCCGTTTTGTACCTTACCCCACCGTTCTGCATTATTGACCCCTGTCTGCCTTGGCCTGTCGTTCGCCTGTGGTTGTAATACATTTGTGTCTCTTCTACCACTGTCTGCATCTGGGTCTTAGCTAAACGTGATAGAAGTCGTGACTAAACTAAATAAAAAAAATAAAATAAACTATACTATGAAACAAAGATCAATTATATAAAGATTTATAGTATTACGCTTTGGAGCACCTTAAATTACATTTTGGGGAAAAAGGCCAACTCGGCTCCAACATTCATTGAATCAGATGGTTCGTTCATCACAAAGCCCACTGATATTGCCAACTGCTTTATTACATTTTCATTGGCAAGATTAGCAAACTTAGGGTTGACATGCCAGCAACAAATGCTGACACCACACATCCAAGTATATCGGACCAAATTATGAAAGACAAGAATTGAACTTTTGAATTCCGTAAAGTCACTGCGGAAGAGGTGAAACTATTATTGTTGTCTATCAACAACCACAGGGGGCTGTCAATCTGGATAGAAAATTACTCAGGATAATAGCAGATGTTATTGCCACTCCTATTTGCCACATCTTCAATTTAAGCTTACTAGAAAGTGTATGCCCTCAGGCATGGAGGGAAGCTAAAGTCATTCCGCTACCCAAGAATAGTAAAGCCCCCTTTACTGGCTCAAATAGCCGACAAGTCAGCCTGTTACCAACCCTTAGTAAACTTCTGGAAAAAAATAGTGTTTGACCAGATACAATGCTATTTCCCAGTAAACAAATTGATAACAGACTTTCAGCACACTTACAGGGAAGGACACTCAACAAGTACAGCACTTACACAAAGGACTGATGATTGGCTGAGTGAAATTGATGATAAAATGATTATCGGGGCTGTCTTGTTAGACTTCAGTGCAGCTTTTGACATTATCGATCATAGTCTGCTGCTGGAAAAATGTATGTTGTAATGCCTTTACACCCCCTGCTATAATGTGGATGAAGAGTTACTTGTCTAACAGAACACAAAGGGTGTTCTTTAATGGAAGCCTCTCAAACACAATCCAGGTAGAATCACGAATTCCCCAGGGTAGCTGTTTAGGCTACCCCTTGCTTTAAAAAAAATAATCATAACGACACGCCACTGACTTTGAGTAAAGACAGAGTGTCTATGTATGCGGATGACTCAACACTATACACGTCAGCTACTACAGCGACAGCCACGGAAAAGGATAATACAGTGCCACCGATGCGGCCTGTTAACAAGGACTGCGGGCCCCCCCCCCCCCTCTCTTTTTCTGTGGCCGATGTGAGTAGGACATTTAAACGTGTTAACTCTCGCAAGGCTGACGGCCCAAACAGCATCCCTAGCCGCGTCCTCAGAGCATGCGCAGACCAGCTGGCTGGTGTGTTTACGGACATATTCAATCTCTCCCTATCCCAGTCTGCTGTCCCCACATGCTTCAAGATGAACACCATTGTTTCTGTACCCAAGAAGGCAAAGGTAACTGAACTAAATGACTATCGCCCCGTAGCACTCACTTCTGTCATCATGAAGTGCTTTGAGAAACTAGTCAAGGATCATATCACCCCACCTTACCTGCCACCCTAGACCCACTTCAATTTGCATACCGCGCCAACAGGTCCACAGACGATGAAATTGCCACCACACTGCTCACTGCCCTATCCCATCTGGACAAGAGGAATACCTATGCAAGAATGCTGTATATTGACTACAGCTCAGCATGCAACACAATAGTACCCTCCAAGCTCATCATTAACCTGAAGGCCTTGGATCTCAACCCCGCCCTGTGCAATTGGGTCTTGGACTTTCTGACAGGCTGCCCCCAGGTGGTGTAGGTAGGAAACAACATCTCCACTTCGCTGACCCTCAACACTGAGGCCTCATATGTATATGTTCTCAGCCCCCTCCTGTTCTCCCTGTTCACCCATGACTGCGTGACCATGCACGCCTCCAACTCAATCATCAAGTTGGCAGACGACACAACAGTAGTGGGCTTGATTACCAACAACGACGAGACGGCCTACTGGGAAGAGGTGAGGGCACTCGGAGTGTGGTGTCAGGAAAACAACCTCTCACTCAACGTCAACAAAACAAAGGAGATGATTGTGGACTTCAGGAAACAGCAGAGGGAGCACCCCCCTATCCACATCAAAGGGACAGTAGTGGAGAAGGTGGAACGTTTTAAATTCCTCAGCGTACACGTCACAGACAAACTGAAATGTTCCACCCACACAGATAGTGTGGTGAAGAAGGCACAACAGCGCCGCTTCAACCTCAGGAGACTGAATACATTTGTCTTGTCACCTAAAACCCTGACAAACTTTTATAGATGCACAATTGAGAGCATCCTGTTAGGCTGTATCACCGCCTGGTACGGCAACTACACCGCCCTCAACCGCAAGGCTCTCCAGAGGTTGGTGAGGTCTGCACAACGCATCACCGGGGGCAAACTACCCGTCCTCCAGGACACCTACAGCACCCGATGTCACAGGAAGGCCAAAAATATAATCAAGGACAACAACCACCTGAGCCACTGCCTGTTCACCCCACTACCATCCAGAAGGCGAGGTCAGTACAGGTGCATCAAAGCTGGGACCGAGAGACTGAAAAACAGCTTCAATCTCAAGGCCATCAGACTGCTGAACAGCAATCACTAACTCAGAGAGACTGCTGCCTACATAGAGACTCACTAGTCCCTTTAAAAAATGCCACTTTAATAATGTTTACTAATCTTACATTACTTATCTCATATGTATATACTGCATCTTATACCATCTATTGCATCTTGCCTGTGACGCTCAGCCATCACTCATCCATATATCTATATGTACATATTCTTTTTCCATCCCTTTAGATTTTTGTGTATTAGGTAGTTGTTGGGGAATTGTTAAATTACTTGTTAGATATTACTCTACTGTCGGAACTAGAAGCACAAGCATTTCGCTACACTCGCATTAACATCTGCCAAACATGTAAATGTGAACAATAAAATTGTATTTGATTTGATTTGATTTGACTGAAAGGACTGCAACACTTAATAAAGAGCTGCAATCAGTTTCAGAATGGGTGGCAAGAAATAAGTTAGTCCTAAATATTTCTAAAACTAAAAGCATTGTATTTGGGTCAAAACATTCATTAAACCCTAAACCTCAACAAAATCTTGTAATAAATAATGTGTAAATTGAGCGAGTTGAGATGACTAAACTGCTTGGAGTAACCCTGGATTGTAAACTGTCATGGTCAAAACATATTGATGCAGTCGTAGCTAAGATGGGGAGAAGTCTGTCCATAATAAAGCAATGCTCTGCCTTTTCAACAACACTACCAACAAGGCAGGTCCTACAGGCCCTAGTTTTGTCGCAACTTGACTACCGTTCAGTCATGTGGTCAGGTGCCACAAAAAATGACTTTTTTGTCTCAGAACAGGGGAGCACGGCTGGCCCTTGGATGTACACAGAGAGCTAATATTAATAATATGCATGTCAATCTCTCCTGGCTCAAAGTGGAGGAGAGATTGACTTCATCACTACTTGTATTTATGAGAGGTATTGACATGTTGAATGCACCGAGCTGTCTGTCTAAACTACTAGCACACAGCTCGGACACCCATACATACCCCACAAGACATGCCACAAGAGGTCTCTTCGCAGTCCCCAAGTCCAGAACAGACCATGGGAGGTGCACAGTACTACATAGAGCCATGACTACATGGAACTCTTTTCCACATCAAGTAACTGATGCAAGCAGTAAAAAAAACACCTTATAGACCAGCGGGGACTGTGAAGCAACACAAACATACTGTAGGCACAGACACATGCACACACACACACACACACACACACACACACACACACACACACACACACACACACACACACAATAACATACGCACTATACACACACAATAACATACGCACTATACACACACATACACATGGATTTAGTACTGTAGATATGTGGGAGTGGTGGATTTAGTACTGTAGATATGTGGGAGTGGTGGATTTAGTACTGTAGATATGTGGGAGTGGTGGATTTAGTACTGTAGATATGTGGGAGTCGTGGATTTAGTACTGTAGATATGTGGGAGTGGTGGATTTAGTACTGTAGATATGTGGGAGTGGTGGATTTAGTACTGTAGATATGTGGGAGTGGTGGATTTAGTACTGTAGATATGTGGGAGTGGTGGATTTAGTACTGTAGATATGTGGGAGTGGTGGAGTAGGGGCCTGAGGGCGCACAGTGCGTTGTGAAATATGTGAATGTATTGTAATGTTTTTCAAATTGTATAAACTGCCTTAATTTAGCTGGACCCCAGAAAGAGTAGCTGCTGCCTTGGCACCAGCTAATGGGGATCGATAATAAATATACATTTCTGCAATAGAACTAGGACATGACTAGCCTGGTCCCAGATCTCTTTGTGCTGTATACCCATGTTTGGCATTTTTATTTATTGATTTTATTTCACCTTTACTTAACTAAGCAAGTCACAATAACCATAGGATGTGGGACCAAGCTATGACATGACTTCATCATGTATCCTCTTCCTGAAACTGACTGCACTCTATGCAAATCAGTTTCATGTTTATATTTATATTGTAAATATTGTTTTTACATTACAACTATATCCCATGTATATCTCTGAATAATAAATGCCTTGAATATGTAGGGCCAATATATCTGAATTAATTGTTTGTGTTGCTTGTGTCTCTCAAGACTAAATGCCTTGAATGAAGTGCACTTCATAATAGTCATAGTCATGGCAAATTAAACACATTCAGGGGGGTTTAGGTGACAGAATTCGTTGCAATATTTCAACAAATAGTAGGCCTACATCTGTCTGGATGAATGGGAGGGCATTATTAATACTCCCTATCTAGGGTTGGTTGTGTTCGTATGGATTGGAAAGCGATTCTTGAATATAGTGTACCACATAAACTCTTGCCTTGGAATCATTGATTGGTCGTTTCCACCAGCCTGTGCTGGCATTTTTGTACCAAACAACATGTTACCGTATATTGCGACGAATACGATTGCAGCTCCTTGGTTTTGTTACGTAAGGGTTAAACGCATCAACGTGAAGCTGGGCAGTGAAGCTGCTTGCCGCGCCGCGTTTCGACCTTTTGCGCTAGAGTAGCATACCAGTCGCGCCGCCCTACTCCCAGACAGGAGATGGGGAAGACCCTGGTGCGGAAAACCGTGTCATAACATACTTGTTGATCTTCTCTATTAAAATAGGCGGACGTCATCCTAGACGGACTAAATCAGTGTATAGGAGGATTCTTATCTAACCATACGGCGGAGGAGATATAGAGTGCCACGGAGGCAACACCGTTTGAAACGGAATGGGTCACAAACCGTGCCGAGAGTAGGCTAATAAACCTAATGCCGTTTCCTCCTTTTTCCTCGGATATTTAATGTTTTCAACTCTGCCTCTTGCTACTGTCTGATGAGCCAACCTAAAGTTAAGGTACGTGGGACTGAGGCTTGTTCCATATATTCAAATAACAGGTTGTATTTGTTGTTCTCCTTTATAAAACAAGTATTGCTAAATGGTTATATTGCTATTGTTATCAACGTAATATCATTATTTTTAATACGGAAATATTGGGGCCTGCTATAAATGAATATCATGTTAGGCTACACCAAGGATGATATTAATGGGCAACAAACACCTATTGAATGGGCAAAACGCAAAATGCAAATCCACATTGAGGAATTGTCCATCAGAGCAGGGGAAATGGTACAGCATTAAAATCCTGTATTTTTGAAGATGCACATTACATTTACATTACATTTAAGTCATTTAGCAGACGCTCTTATCCAGAGCGACTTACAAATTGGTGCATTCACCAATTAGGACGTTGTGTAGCCTATACAACTCTCACATAGTCAGATCAATAGACAATTACAGATACATTTGGTTATTTCGGTTTCCAACAATGGTTGATGAATGCACAATATTGACATCCTGGGAAAAACAGGCCAGGTAGAAGACGATATTTTATTTTATTTCTATTTCACCTTTATTTAACTAGGCAAGTCAATTAAGAACAAATTCTTATTTACGATGACGGCCTACCAAAAGGCAAAACTCCCCGTGGGGGCCTGGGATTAAAATAAATAAATAAATACAATATAAATATGGGACAAAACACACATCACAGCAAGAGAGACAACACAAACCTACATAAAGAGAGACCTAAGGCAGCTACACTATGTGTATTAAAGTAGTCAAAAGTTTTGTATTTGGTCCAATATACTTAGCATGCAATGATTACATCACAGCCAAGTCACCGTGACACAAGTCAGTATTCGACTGATGACTTTGGGAGATGACATGGAAACCTGCCACTAGGGGACCTCTGATTCCAATGGTTGCAAGTTCAAATCCAGTCTCTATTTTCCAAAGGTAGCAAGTTTGAATCCTTGATAGAAAGTAACTATTTATATTTTTGTTTTATGTCTATCCAAAAACTTAACCCTTACCTTAACCATTCAGAGTTAATGCCTAACCTTAACAATTTGGAGTTAATTAATGATCCCTTTGTGCACCAATCCGGGATTGATTTGACAACACCCAGTGAAATAGCAGTGCGCCAAATTATAAAACAGAAATACTCATAATAATAATTCATGAATCATACATGTGTTATACGTCGGTTTAAAGATAAACTTCTTGTTAATCCAGCCACCATGTCAGATTTCACGTCTTCACAGCGAAAGCAAACCATGTTATTATCTGAGAACAGCACCCCATCAAACAAACACATGAAAATCACATTTCAACCCAAAAGTCAGAAATAACGTTATAATTCATGCCTTACCTTTGAAGATCTTCTTCTGTTGGCTCTCCAATATGTCCATTAAACATCACAAATTATCCTTTTGTTCGATAAATTCTGTTGTTATATCTCCAAAATGTCAATTTATTTGGTGCGTTTGATCCAGAAAAACACCGGTTCCAACTCGCGCAACATGACTACAAAGTATCTAATATAGTTAGTTACCTGTAAACTTGATTCAAACATTTCAAACAAGTTTCCTAATCCAACTTTAGGTATTTTTAAATGTAAATAATCGATAAAATGTAATACCGGACGAAAACAAAGTGGAGCGAGCTTTCAGGTCGCGCGCCCCAACCACAACAGTACACTAGACTCGACCCTCGTTCTGAACAGCCCTACTTCTTAATTTCTCAAAGGAAAAACATCAACCAATTTCTAAAGACTTTCGACATCTAGTCGAAGCAATAGGAACTGCAAGCAAGTGCCTTAGAAATCTAGATCCACATAGAAAACCCATTGAAAAGAGAGTGACCTCAAAAAAAAAGAAAATCCTGGATGGTTTGTCCTCGGGGTTTCGCCTGCCAAATAAGTTCTGTTATACTCACAGACATAATTTTAACAGTTTTAGAAACTTTAGAGTGTTTTCAATCCAAATCTAACAATTATATGCATATCCTAGCTTCTGGGCCTGAGTAGCAGGCAGTTTACTTTGGGCACACTTTTCATCCGGACGTGAAAATAGTGCCCCCTAGCCTTAAGAAGTTTTAATGCCTGTACTTAACCTTAAACATTTTGAGTTCATGCCTAAAGTTAACCTTAAATACTTCAACATTTTGTCACTTGGAACAACTTTGAAATTTGACATTTGAGAAACGTGGATGAACGTCTAAATCCGACGTGAGAATGTCTAATTCCGACGTGGTAGTACATCACCCTTGTGACTCTACAAACTTGTTGGATGCGTTTGCTGTTTGTTTTGGTTGTGTTTCAGATTATTTTGTTCAATAGAAATTATTGGTAAATATTTTATTGTGTCATTTTGGAGTCACTTTTATTGTAAATAAGAATCGAATCTGTTTCTAAACACTTCTAAATTAATGCGCTGCTACCATAATTACAGAAAGTCCTGAATGAATCGCGAATGATGATGAGTGAGAAAGTTACAGATGCACAAATATCATACCCCCAAGACATACCAACCTCTCACCATTTAAAAAACAGGGGAGGTTAGCATTTTTTTGGGGGGGGGGTGTGATATTTATGCCTCTGTAACTTTCTCACTCATCATTATTCACAATTATTTCAGGATTATCCGTAATCATTGTATCGGGATTATCCGTAATCATGGCAGCAGTATTATTTCAAAACCAAAGTGCTGGACTACAGAGCCAAAACTACAATAAATGTGTCACTGTCCTAATACTTTTGGAGCTCGCTGTACATACTGCAGAGAGCAAATCAATTGTGTAACTTCTTTGACACAACAGTATTGATGTAGAACTTGATTGTCTGGAATGGAAAATACAGTAGTCTACCACATTTTTTGTATCCTCAAAACAGAAAGGATAGGCCTACATCCTATCCATGCATGTACTGTGCATGTTAATGTGTTCTGTTCAGTTGTTGAACATTGCTGCTTTGATTTTGAAACCATAATTTGAATACAAATGCATGCAAATGGTTCATTAGTGAGGGAGGAACAGAGCATGCCGCAACATCCATATTCAACCGGAATATGGATGGATAATAATCTCAAATGCATCATTACAGTTGATGGTTATATAGCTAGCGAATTTTTGCCAAATTAGCATAAACATAACATCAGTCAAAACAAGACATGGGATCAAGAACAAGATCAAACTAGCTGAAAGAGCCACCTATGATTTCCTATATGGCAGCTTTTTGTCATTGTTGCTAGCTATCTGGCCTTCCAGAATCACAACACATGGACTATTGAATCGCATGCATAATTTTCGTGACGTTGTCAACTAACCCGTCTGTACAGCCAGGGGTGTAAAGTACTTAAAGTACTTAAGTAAAAATACTTTAAAGTACTACTTAAGTCGTTTTTTGGTGTATCTTTACATTAATTCACTATATTTTTTCCAACTTTTACTTTTTCTTCACCACAACCCAAAAGAAAAGAATGTATGTTTTACTCCATACATTTTCCCTGACACTCAAAAGTACTCGTTACATTTTGAATGCTTAGCAGGACAGGAAAATGGTTCAATTCTCACACTTAACAATCCCTGGTCATCCCTACTGCCTCTGATCTGGCAGACTCACTGAACACAAATGCTTCATTTGTAAATGATGTCTGAGTGTTGGAGTGTGCCCCTGGCTATCTGTAGATAAAAAAACAAGAACATTGTGTCATTTGGTTTGCTTATTAATATAAGCAATTTGAAATTATTTATACTTTTACTTTTACTTTTGAAACTTAAGTATATTTAAAACCAAATACTTTTAGACTTTTACACAAGTAGTATCTTACCGGGTGACTTTCAATTTTATTTGAGTCATTTTCTATTAAGGTATCTTTACTTTTACTCTAGTATGACAATTGGGTATTTTTTCCACAACTGTCTACAGCAACTTGAACAGTGTACCATTAAATATTTAGAAGCATGCTTATTTTCCCAAAGTGAACTCGCCCTGGTTCCTTTCACACAGTCGAGTGAACAGTGCACGCTGTCGTTTTAGCACCAGTGCAGAGTGGACATCGCTCACTTGAGCCGCTGCCACGTCCCCACTCACTATTCACAAAAAGCGTGTGGACAGGACAGCACTCTCAGTCTGAGTGTATTACCATCATCTTTCTATTCACTCCTTTGATTAGGCGATAAGCCTGTAGCATGGCTTGAGAAATGTTCTGACTATAGGTCACTGTGACTGCCTGGACTAACGGCTCTATTTTGAAATCTTGTCATTGACATTTTTCTTATTCTCAATCTCCTCTCTTTTTTTCCCTCCTTCTTCCCCCAGATTCAAGGATGAAAGAAAACAAGCACAAATGTAGACTGTAACTTCTCCCCGTCCGGATCTTGCCTGTTGGACAAATTGGAACTCGGTGGAACTCTCGTTAGTTCGAAATGGAGAAATCCTCAACGGGATTGAATAAGAATGGCTCGCGATCGACCACATCGCTACCCCCGGAACCGGCGGACATAATCCACAGCAAGTCATGCTACCGCCGGGTAAGGCTCAACGTTGGGGGTCTTCCACATGAGGTCCTCTGGCGAACGTTGGATAGGTTACCACGCACCCGGTTAGGGAAACTACGAGACTGCAACACCCACGACTCACTCATGGAGGTATGTGACGACTACAACTTGGACGAGAATGAGTACTTTTTCGACCGGCACCCAGGGGCGTTCACGTCCATTTTGAACTTTTACCGGACCGGTAAGCTCCACATGATGGAGGAGATGTGCGCCCTGTCGTTTAGTCAGGAGCTGGACTACTGGGGCATAGATGAGATCTACCTGGAGTCCTGCTGCCAGGCCAGGTACCACCAGAAGAAAGAACAGATGAACGAGGAGCTCAAAAGAGAGCAAGACACCTTGAACGACAGAGAGGGAGAAGAGTTCGACAACACTTGTTGTGCTGAGAAACGAAAGAAACTCTGGGACCTTCTGGAAAAGCCCAGTTCGTCTGTCGCAGCCAAGGTAACCTTTCATTCTAAATATCATATGTGGACAGTATGCCTTTAACTTGTTTATATGACTTATTTTTATTGATAAAAATGCTCCACGTTATAGCAGTGGAAGAGAGAGAGAGAGATACAGAGGGAGAGAGAGAGACAGAGAGAGAACTGATTAATTAAACATGTGTGACTATTGACTAAATCAATTAATTAATCAGAATTAAGAAAGTCAAACAGAAAACAGTCATAGCTTCTGTGCGGTCATGATGGGTTTATTTATATTAGGGCCTTATCGGGCCTGCTGAAATACAATCACTGTTCCTTTGCTGTGTTATATCAACGTAATCCCAACCATGAGCCCCAGTAGTGATGTGATCAGGTGTAAACTGGAACGGATGATCTCAGCCAGCACTGCTCATTACTTCTTCCTCTAAGGCCATGTCAGGGCTCAGCTAGAGCTAGCTTTCTTCAATACTGCAGACATTCACGCTGCTCAGAGAGAGAGAGAAGGGGGAGAGAGAGAAGCGGAGAGGTACAGAGATGGAGAGGGAGAGACAGAGACATACAGTAGGTATAGGTATTGAGTACACACAGCAGGACACTGAATAATACCTGGAGAAGCGACCTGGGGGAACAGAGCAAAGAAGTGTGTCTCTCACTCCCATCTGGTTCGTAGCTGGACTGGAGGGATGAAACATAATGCTCCCTCCTGCTAATGACATTTAAAGGGTTAGTAGTACTCGCTGCCTTGTTTGCAGCCCTGGGTTCAAATTATATTTGAAATCTTTTATATACTTAAGCTGTGCTTGATTACATTTGCCTGGCACAATGGAATAGGCAGGAAAGTGCAATCGCCATCTCATTTGGCAAGTTCAAGCTAATGAAAAGTATTTGAAAGATTCTCCCTCCACCACCCATTCTCATGATGTGAAAAGGAGCACACACTTGTAAAGGGGTTACCATGAATTTGACAGTAGCTTACAGGCAGCTCGGTGGGAAATAAAATTCTGTTTTTCATATTAGAGTACACCTAATGTACAGTAATATAAATGCAGTATCAAAGCAAGTACTGTGTAATGACACACTGTACAAAACCATACAATTGGCTGTATTATACTGTTAAAAATGTATTAAAAAAGTAAATACTACCATAATTGTAATGAATGAATGGATGAATGAAATCCATTGAGGGGGAGGGGTTAGTATTTCACAGTATTTTCCTGTAATTACAAGAGATTGTTGCAAGCAGGTTGGATGTTAGGTAAAGTGTTTACACATGTTCGTCGTCAGACCCACTGGCTCCAGGTCATCTACAAGGCTATGCTAGGTAAAGTGCCGCCTTATCTCAGTTCACTGGTCACGATGGCTACACCCACCCGTAGCACGCGCTCCAGCAGGTGTATCTCACTGATCATCCCTAAAGCCAAAACCTCATTTGGACGCCTTTCCTTCCAGTTCTCTGCTGCCTGCGACTGGAACGAATTGCAAAAATCTCTGAAGTTGGAGACTTTTATCTCCCTCAACAACTTTAAAAATCTGCTATCCGAGCAGCTAACCGATCGCTGCAGCTGTACATAGTCCATCTGTAAACTACCCACCCAATTTACCTACCTCACCCCCCATACTGCTTTTATTTATTTACTTTTCTGCTCTTTTGCACACCAGTATCTCTTCTTGCACATGATCATCTGATGATTTATCACTCCAGTGTTAATCTGCTAAATTGTAATTACTCGATTTATTGCCTACCTCATGCCTTTTGCACACATTGTATATAGATTATCTTTTTTTTTCTACCATGTTATTGACTTGTTTATTGTTTACTCCATGTGTAACTCTGTGTTGTTGTCTGTTCACACTGCTATGCTTTATCTTGGCCAGGTCGCAGTTGCAAATGAGAACTTGTTCTCAACTAGCCTACCTGGTTAAATAAAGGTGAAATAAAAAAAATTACACTATGTTACAGTACATACAGTACAAGTCAAAAGTTTGGACACACCTACTCATTCCAAGGTTTTTCTTTATTTTTACTATTTTCTGCATTGTAGAATAATAGTGAAGACATCAAAACTATAAAATAACACATATGGAATAATGTAGTAACCAAAAAAGTGTTAAACAAATCAAAATATATGATATATTTGAGATTCTTCAAAGTAGCCACCCATTGCCTTGATGACAGCTTTGCACACTCTTGGCATTGTCTCAACTAGATTCACCTGGAATGCTTTTCCAACAGTCTTGAAGGAATTCCCAAATATGCTGAGCACTTGTTGGCTGCTTTTCCTTCACTCTGCGGTCCAACTCGATGCAACATATATAGCCTTGTACAAGGCATGCCTCAAAATATGTTATTGAGCCAGAAACATTAATACCATACACCCACTAATGTTCAAAAGTTTTTTTGTCCGCCAAAGGTATGGTACGGTACTGTATTCTGTGCATTGGAATTACAGTACCATTCGAAATACAGCAATGTTTTGCTCCGCCCACATCATTTTCCCACAATGCTTTCGAATTTACAGTTTGCTGCAGTAAAACGTTTCAGAGTATTTTACTGTTGATAATACACTAAATTAGCACACACTAATTTATTGTTCGACCTGTAGCTGTTCTTGCCTTGTCTCGGAAATAGAATTAGAGCAGGAGTCGATGTCAGCTTCTGAAGCTTTATAGGAAGAAGCTACGCTACTGTATATGTGAGAGCTGTCAGTACTTTACAAACAGGCTGTGGAGTAGATGAGATCAGTGAGTATAGTGTATCAGCGTAATGACTCGTTCACAAAGGCATCAAGGAGATGCAACATGGATGTTTATCAGGTTAACTTGAGGTTATGGTGTAGTGCTACTTTAAGATTGTAAGTAGGTTGATCTTATAACGTTCTGTCTTAGTTATTCTGACATTGGCAATTGACCTCTCTTCAATCACATCTATTCAATGAATAAGTCAATGGAGAAACTTCAGGCTGGTCAAATTCCCTACCTAATTAGACATTATTGATATCTTGTAAGCTATTGATATTAGAAGTATTGAAATCTCTATCGTGAGGGTTAGATTATTTTTACACCAGTACTTCCATTGAAGGCAGGCTGACTGTGTAGTTAACAACCCATTGACGTAATGTCTTGATGTAATGCCTGGCTGCAGCGCTTTCGGTCAGATAGCCGTTTGGCCATAATGTAAATGTATGTCACTCCTCGGAGTCTCTGGAGACTTGTAATGTGTGTGCCAGGAAAAACGGCAGCCTCTACACAATATATGGGAGTGTTTATCAATTCCTAATTAGTTTAAAAGGACAAATTAAAACCACAAACCTACACTACTGAAAGCATTAATACAGCTGATGCATTTCTCCTACCAACCTTGTTTCAGTTTGCAAACTGTGTACACTGTGGGCATGTTGAGTTGAGTCTCACCAGCACCTTAATAAGCCCCAAGCCCTTCTGCTTGACTTCACCTGTGTCCCTGTGAACGTACCACTCTCCTTGGCTAATGGTGTGATCATCGAACACACACACACATACGCACACACACACAGTCTTGTACATCTAACCTTGTGGGGACACACAATTCAGTCCCATTCAAAATCATATTTTCCCTAACCCCTAAACCTAACCCGTACTCTTACCTTAACCTTAACGCTAACCTTAACCGAAAAACCTAACCCTAAACCTAACCCTAGTTCCTAACCCTAACCTTAAAACTAACCTTAGCTCCTAACCCTAACCCCTTAATCTAATTCCAACCCTGACACTGATTCTAAACTTAACCCTAAACCCCATAGAAATAGCATTTGACCTTGTGGGGACTAACAAAATGTTCCCAGTTGGTCAAATTTTTGTTTGTTTACTATTCTTGTGGGGGCTTACAAGAATAGTTTAACACGACCACACACACACACAATAACCCATCAACAGATGGTCACCTGGCAACAAGAATATTATTTTATTATCTTTATAAAAGGGGTAGTCACAGAACCTCAGTTTGTGTGTGTGTGCGTTTGTGTGCATGTGTGCGAGTTTGAGTGGGTGTACTGTATCCATGTTTGTGTGTGTGTGAGAGAGACAGAGAGAGACAGAGAGACAAAGAGACAGAGAGAGATTGAGAGAGAGCGTCACACATCATTCTGACTCTTGCATTACTTAGTTAGCCCATGCCAGTGGCTGCTGGCCAAGCACTAAGATGTGTAATTACATTTTTAATTGAGTTTTAAACATTAATGCAGAAGAGGTGCAGTGACCTTCAGTACTCTTCACTTACTGTAAGCACGTGTCCCCAGTCAGTACACACGAGAGAAATGTAAAACATTGCTGCTATTTATGTCTGTGCCTGACTTACCTTGTCCTTCCTTTAACATCTCTCCCTTCTTATTTTCTCTTC
>NC_074682.1:29209237-29374237 GCF_029448725.1 Salvelinus fontinalis | reverse complement strand
CCTCTTTAATCAACACAACAGTTTTCAGCTGTGCTGACATAATTGCAAAAGGGTTTTCTAATCATAAATTAGCCATTTAAAATGATTAAGTTGGGTTAGCTAACACAACGTGCCATTGGAACACAGGAGTGATGGTTGCTGATAATGGGCCTCTGTACACCTATGTAGATATTCCATAAAAAATCTGCCGTTTCCAGCTACAATAGTCATTTACAACATTAACAATGTCTACACTGTATTTCTGATCAATTTGATGTTATTTTAATGGACAAAGAAATGTGCTTTTCTTTCAAAAACAAGGTCATTTCTAAGTGACCCCAAACTTTTGAACGGTAGTGTATGTAAATAGGGCAGCAGCCGCTAAGGTGCAGGGTTGCGTAACCGGGTGGAAGCTGGCTAGTGATGGCTATTTAAGTCTGATGGCCTTGCAATACAAAACAATACATACATAATCCAAAAAATACGTTTTATATAGGATGAACCATGACTAGAATATATACAAAGAGTTGACGTTGAGGGAGAGGTTATTTTGCTGGCACCACTCTGTTGTCATCAGCAAACTTGATGAATGATTTGGAGACGTGTTTGACCACGCGGTCATGGGTGCTCAATTCTGCACCCTGATTATT
Organism: Salvelinus fontinalis; assembly: GCF_029448725.1. NCBI lineage: Eukaryota > Metazoa > Chordata > Actinopteri > Salmoniformes > Salmonidae > Salvelinus > Salvelinus fontinalis. Next base: position 29,373,608 of record NC_074682.1, on the reverse strand, counting down.
ACTAACATTCAGAAAGTTAAACTTTTAATGCTTGTGTTAATTGGTTGTTTAGCCGTCCTTAATTGAATGCACTTAGTGTAAGTCTGTCTGGATAAGAGCGTCTGCTAAATGAAGGTGATATGAATCTAAATGGTTTCGAAAATGTTGCAGAGAAAATGGTGGAGAAGCTGACGGTGGCCATTTTAGATCTGGTGGAGCTGTACTGCAGCACATTCAATGCTAACTTCCACACCACGGTGCAGAGCAACCGGCACACGGCGCCCACACAGGAAGCAGGCCTGGTCACCAACGTCCTATCCTTCAGCGTCTACGCTGCTCACCGCATCCCCATCACATGGGCGGCCAGGTAACACACGCACACAGGCAGCTGTTCAGGCTGGATTTCCCTTAATCTGAGGATGACATTGTGTTATGGAGCATTGTATTATCCCTCTCCTTTTCAGTGGTGGAAAAAGTACCCAATTTTCATACTTGAGTGAAAGTAAACATACCTTAGAGAAGTAAAAGTGAAAGTCACCCAGTAAAATACTACTTGAGTAAAAGTCTAAAAGTATTTGGTTTTAAATAAATGTAATTGCTAAAATATACTTAAGTATCAAAAGTAAAAGTATAAATAATTTTTAATTCCTTATATAATGCAGACCAGATGGCATCATTTTCTTGGTTATTTTTTATTTACGGATAGCCAGGGGCATGGTCCAACACTAAGCATGTGTTTAGTGAGTCCACCAGATCAGAGGAAGTAGGGATGACCAGGGATGTTCTCTTGATAAGTGTGTGAATTAGACAATTTTTCTTTCCTGCTAAGCATCCAAAATGTTACGAGTACTTTTGGGTGTCAGGGAAAGTGTATGAAGTAAAAAGTACATTTTCTTTCGGAATGTAGTGAAGTAAAAGGTGTAAAAAATTATAAAGAGTTAAGTACAGATACCCCAAAAAACGACTTAAGTAAAAATACTTGTAAATACTACTTAAGTACTTTATACCACTGCTTCTCCTTCTCCCTCTCTTATTTTCTGTCCTTCTATTTCTCATTCCTTCTCCCTTCATTCCCTCTTCACTTTCTATCTCATTCTCTCTCCCTTCTCCCTATCCTCTCCCCTTCTCCCTATCCTCTCCCCTTCTCCCTATCCTCTCCCCTTCTCCCTATCCTCTCCCCTTCTCCTTTTCCGTATCCTCTCCCCTTTTCCCTATCCTCTCCCCTTTTCCCTATCCTCTCCCCTTTTCCCTATCCTCTCCCCTTTTCCCTATCCTCTCCCCTTTTCCCTATCCTCTCCCCTTTTCCCTATCCTCTCCCCTTTTCCCTATCCTCTCCCCTTTTCCCTATCCTCTCCCCTTTTCCCTATCCTCTCCCCTTTTCCCTATCCTCTCTCCTTTTCCCTATCCTCTCTCCTTTTCCCTATCCTCTCTCCTTCTCCCTATCCTCTCTCCTTCTCCCTATCCTCTCTCCTTCTCCCTATCCTCTCTCCTTCTCCCTATCCTCTCTCCTTCTCCCTATCCTCTCTCCTTCTCCCTATCCTCTCTCCTTCTCCCTATCCTCTCTCCTTCTCCCTATCCTCTCTCCTTCTCCCTCTACTTCTCTCTTTCCATCACCCTCCATCCCATTTTCACTTCTCTTACTTTTCCCATCCTCTCTTCCATCTTGTACCTTTTTTCCTCCCTTTTCCCATCACATCCCTCCCTCTATATTGACCTGAGTGAATTCAGTTCAGGCCAAACCCTCCCCTTGAATCTCCATGAATCTGTCTTCTGTCAGCACCTGCCCTTTCTTCAACTTTCCTCTGGCACTGACACATAAGCAGGGGTTTATGCACTGCCATCCCACCATTCCCATACATTCTATACTCAACTCCTTACCCTACCCATTCCCCCACACTCACCCTGCAGCCCTATTGCCCTTACCATTGACTCTGCTCCTAGAATTTCCCCTGTACCATCCCTATCCCCACCGCCGTGTACGGCCCTCCTTCACTCCCCCACCCCCTTCCAGCCACATGAATGGTTCGCTCTGCTCCACCCCCTCCCCTCTCCAGACCCCAGTTGATTGGCTCCTTTGTCTTCCCCTGAAACTGATGCTGGCACGTGATTGATTGACAGCCTGGGAACCCTGCCTGACCTTTGACCCGAAGGGGCGGGGCAGAGCTCTGGCTGGTCACTCGGCACCTGTCCGGCGGTTTCACATGCCATCTGTGTGTGTGTGTGAAGGTGTGTCTTTGTGTGCAGGAAGACAGATCAATTGATACCAAAATATCAGCTAATCTCCCACACAATGGATATCCTCTGTATTGATAAGGTCTTCAGATAGGGATTTAGGTAGCAATGAGGAATGTGCATATTTCCCTTTCCAGACGATTCGATATGTATCTAGATACATGGGCTTCGACACGATACAGGAACTATACGTTTTAGTTGTAATCGATTCGGTGCAATTTGGTTTGATTACAGAACGAATCAATGCAATGTGGTTCGATGCGATACGATTCGATGCACTAACGTTTTTTGCATAAAAACATTAATTTGACCTAAGTCCTTACCCTAACCATTCCCCCATACTCACAGGCTATAGCCAGATCAGAGTTGTCTCCGTTAGCTTAACTTTTATTCCGATAAAACACAATTTTCAACATGGTAGAGATAACAATAACCTAATAAGCCTAATATCACGCAAGCCATTTTTGCATTTGAATGCTGAAGGTGCAGATGCTCAAGATCTGGAGCAGGCCTCCTACCTGCCGTTGGTCAGTGTGCAAAGCTGTGCTCAGTTTGACTAGGCTACTGATATTCCCTAGGGTTTTTCGGCATGCAAAATGACTTGTTGATCAATGACTCAACACAGTTACATGCTTAGTTCCACACTGAAGGAATGGCCGCATCAGTTGTCAAACTATGAGGTATTTTTGGAAGTTAGAAAAAAAGTCATGAGCAAAATTTTGATCAGTTTGGGGTCCGATGGAGTCCTGTCTAAAACATTTAGAACGGGCGCTGATGGGTATCGGGCGCTGATGGGTATCGGGCGCTGATGGATATCGGGTAATCATTACTTCCCTAGTAGCAATAGCACTCTACTGTAAGACAAATTACATGGTAACATTGTTAACCAATGTTATTACCCTTTAATTACTATTCAGTCTTGGATTAATAATATAAATAATTACAGCTAAATAAGTTTTTACCAAGTAGCTAAAATACCAGATATATAGTCCTGTAAAATAAAATGCTATGAATTTGTGAATATTGCTCATTTGAATCACTGTTTCTCTATGTAACGTTTAGAGTTTCCCCTGCCTGATCCCAGTGCCTCACGGATCTGCTATTCATTTTATACCTCCTCTCTAGAGACCAGCCTCCTCTTATTCCCCCTTTATAAAGTCCCCCGGCCCTAGCTCCAGTACCAGATTAATAATGCAGGACTGGGTTACAGATTAGGGGAGAGGATGGGAGAGAAAGAGGGAGAGAGACAGGTTGGTTGGGTGGGTGGGAGTGAGAGGGATAGAGATTTATTTACTAGGCTTTCTCTCCTGTAAAGTTAGCTAGCTTGACCCACATTCCAACATGAGAACATTTTTATGCATACTCTAACAATTACATTTCAGTCAATCAGAAACCCAGCTTAAAACCCCAAAGAGCAAGCAATGCAGACGTAGAAGCACAGTGGCTATGAAAAACTCCCTAGAAAGGCAGGAACCTAGGAAGAAACCAAGAGAGGAACCAGGGGTGGCCAGTCCTCTTCTGGCTGTGGCAGATGGAGATTATAAGAGTACATGGCCATTAAGGCCAGATCATTCTTCAAGATGTTCAAATGTGCATAGATGAGCAGCATGGTCAAATAATGATCAAAGTGGTTATAGAGGGTGCAAAATGTGAGCACCTTTTGGCTTTTCTTAGCCGAGCATTCAGAGGTCGAGAGAGTGACTAATACATGCTATACAACACACACACTCACATCAGAATATACAGTCAGAAGACCAATGAAGAATTGTCTTTATTTGTTTTTCAGAAGTTCACTTGACTCCAACTTGGTGCTCAGTTACTTGTAATTATAGCATTTCCAGGCGTAGTCATTATGAAACTCCATTGGCCTATCATCTACACTGAGTGTACAAAACATTAAAAACACCTTCATAATATTGAGTTTGCATTTAACCTGTCTCCTCCCCTTCATCTACACTGATTTTAAGTAGATTTAACAAGTGACGTCACTAAAAGGATCATAGCTTTTACCTGGATTCACATTGTCATGGAATTGGCTGATCTCCTCTCTGTTATCCCATTGGCTGATTTCCACTTCCTCTTCCTATCAGCTATGAGGGCTTCTTCCTGTCGTGCTCTCTGACCCATGGAGGAGCAGAGCTTTGTGCCCCCCAGCACACCAGCAAACAGCAGGTCAGCAAGTACCTGTTTCACCTGGTAGTCTGGGACCAGAGGTACGTACCCAATCACAGCCTGTCACAACAGACCTTATAGGCACTTCAACCAACCTCACAGAGATGTTCACCAATCAGAGTCTATGTATCCTTATATTACTTGATGCTTAACATTTAAAAGCAATATAGATATTTGCTATTCAAACAACCACTTCTAACAACATGTACTCATAACATACACATGTTAGTGTTCAAGCCATCCCACTCTAGTACCAGGTGTTCTGTTTGTGCACCTACTTTCCCCTATATGTGTCTACTGGAAAGAGCTGTTGGTCGTGGGTGTGTTTATGTGTGGGTGGACATGTGGGTACTTATTGAAGCAGATGGAAAGTGTTTACAGTGGGTTGTTATTTGTGGGTTGTTACTAGTCTCCTTGGCTTTGTATGCAGCATCCGGTATCTATTTTCTGATCTTTGTACCTCCTGTCCTTGATGCGTTGTCCCTGGGGTTATTTTAAAGATACTATTTTTGCAATATTATTTTTGCCTCTATTGTAATAATATTTGTAGTCCTCCGGTATCTGGGTTGATTTATAAAGCATTGTAGAGAAACGTGTTTTTGTCAACCCGTGTAGAGCCTAATGGCTCCTTCAGATGTGACAACAATTTTGCAAAACCTTGACCCTAAAACAACACTTCCCGAGAAGACTGCTTGACAGTGTCCAGCTTGTTGAAGCTTCTTGAAATGGAATAAACACAAATAGGCCTGGCACAAATACCAAATAGGTCATGTTTCATTATGGCTGGAGTACATTGGAGTTTGGACAGGGAGTGCAGCAGGCTACAGCCTTGTAAGGTAGACTTCCTCAAACTGTTCTTGGTTTGTTGGTTGTGTGTGTAAGTCTTCAATGTACATGTTTGTCTTTTTGGCTGGACGACTCATCTTAATGTCCTACTCCATTCTCCTTTTCACCTCTCACCTGATTTCTTTAACAAAAGGCACATAGGTGGTCCATGTGTCTCATGACCTCATGTGTCCTTTGGGCTCCCAAGTGGCACAGTGGTCTAAGCCACTGCATCTCAGTGCTAGAGGCGTCACTACAGACCCTGGTTTGATTCCAGGCTGTATCACAACCGGCCGTGATTGGGAGTCCCATATGGTGGCGCACAATTGGCCCAGCGTCGTTAGGGTTTGGCCGGGGTAGCCCGTCATTGTAAATAATAATTTGTTCTTAACTGAGTTGCCTAGTTAAATGAAGGTAAAAAAAAGACATGGCACAAGTTGGGGGGTGAGCCATTCCCCTTTTGTTCTCTATTGTTCCTCAAGTATCTATTCCGGGGCTCCCGTCCATAGTGTACAAACAGGCCCCATAACTGAACATGTTGTCTTAGTTAGCAAAGCATGCTAGCAGATCCACCAGTGGGGTTTAGCTCAGAACCAATGGTGTTTGTTAATCACACTACTATTTTTAGTTGGCTCGATGCTAGCTTCTTTCATGCTAACGAGTCTTTGAAGTTTTAGGATTCCAACAGAGTTCTTAATGTGTTATTCTCTTTCATGTGGGAGACGTGTTGAAAGCACACGGGTCCCATGTGGATGACAGAGGGCTAAATATAAATGGAAAGCTCGTTTACTAGCTCTATAACGTTACTCTGCTGTTCAGTTACAGTGAGGGATCGTTTACTAGCTCTATAACGTTACTCTGCTGTTCAGTTACAGTGCCACTCCATCTACTCTCTTCTAAGAAAATGTGTATTTATATTATAGCTACTGCATTTCACAATTCAACTACAACTGATTCTCTCTCTCCCACTCTCTCAACCCCCCACGCTTTCTGTCCTTCTCTATTCCTCTCTTCCCCTTCAATCCTTCTCTATATCCTCCTCTCTCATTGCATTTCTCTCTTCCCTCCCTCCCTCCCTCTACCCCGCAGGGTGTGCTTCCCAGTGCAGATCAACCAGTTGCCAAGGGAGACCCAGCTGACAGTGACTCTGTATGCCAGTGCTCTGCCACCCCCTGGAGGAGTGGAAGAGAAGGGTAGTAAGCAGCGCCGCAGCATCGAATCCCTGGGCTGGGTCACCATGCCCCTCTTCAACTTCAGACAGTGAGTATTAGTCCACAGGAGGGAGGGTGGGTGGGTGGGTGCGTGTGTCTGAGATTATGACCATCACCCTCTCCCTCAGCATCCTGACATGTGGGAGGAAGCTACTGGGTCTGTGGCCTTCCAACCCAGGAAGTAACGCTCGCTCCAGCTTCCCCAACTTCAGCCAGCCTGACAGCGTCATCCTGCAGGTAACTGACCTAGTCTCTCTCACACACACACACACACACACACACACACACACACGGCATATGTGCGCACGCACACACTTTTTCCTTCTCCTCCTCTTCCTTCCTCTCTTTCTCTTATTTCCCATTTTTCAAGGTGTAGTTCCCTATTACCTAGTGTCCTCCTTTTTCACTCCCTCTTTTTCTCTATATCTGTCTTTTACAGCTTTCCTCCCTTTCCTCTCCGCCCTCCCTCTTCCTCACTCTCTCCGCCCTCTTTCCTCTCCAGACTGGCCTGTCTCAATAAAACATACACTGTTGCTCCTGGTCAAAAGAACAGCCTATAAAAGGCTTATTCACACGCTACAGGTACAGTAGGTTTCCTGCCTCCGTGTGTAACATGAACGCTGGCTGTCTTTTGACCCGTTTTAGAGCTGTGGAGCAGATGGGGGTTTGGACTTCCAAAGTGCTCGGTCTGTCTCTATGACCAGAATCCTCTCCACACATGTTAAAGCATAGGCAGGGGGACTCTCACGCACATTGGTAGTCATGCATGTAGTACACACACACAAACACTACAACTGCTATCTGCAGAAGGGACCTGAAAGTAGGTCAGTTGGATCTGCTCTGGCCAAAAAAACTCACCCTGGATATTAGAGTGCCCTGCTGTCTGCCCTCCCTTCTGACACGCACGTCCTCCTCGCTCTCACTCGCTCATTCTCTCTCTCTCTCACGCACGTAGACACAGGGTTCCTTCTCAGCGGTATTGTATTGTAAACCCAGTCCCTCATGCAGTGCCAGCCCAGTGTGTGGCAGTTCCAGCTGGCCCGTGGCGCTGGTTCCCAGTGGATCTTTGTCTCAGTGCTGTGGGCTGCGTTAAAATGGGATCTGTGTGTGTGTTCTATTGCAATCGGTCTCCTCATTAACGTGGCGACATCATTTGAGGCTTCATACTTCATCACTGATGGCAGAACAACATATGCTTACACACACACACACACACACTCCCCCAGCATCGCATAAGACATAGCTGGGGCCTGGCATACATCTGTCAATCATTAATCCGAATGTAACCCCCTCTTTCTCTCACACACATTTTCTTCTGCACACCGTCAAACATTTCAATGCCAAAACAAACTGAGTGGATGATACATAAGAATTGATTTTCTATCTGACCTGATTTTGGTTATATTCCTCTCTGTGTTCCTTCATCCTGAAGGCTTTCCCTCAGTGGCCTGCCATGACTTCACATTTCTTCTCTCTTGGATTTTCATGTTTTTTTTCCCCCTCCTACTTTCCTTGTTAATTCCTCACTTCATTCTGTTCCTCTCCTCTCCCCCTATCCCCCCTTCCATTTCTCCCATACACCCGTTACCTTGTCCAGCTGTTCTATTACAGTCAGTATTTTTACTCTCCATACACCCGTTACCTTGTCCAGCTGTTCTATAACAGTCAGTATTTTTACTCTCCATACACCCGTTACCTTGTCCAGCTGCTCTATAACAGTCAGTATTTTTACTCTGCATACTCGATGAGTGTGTATTGCGTGTATACATATCTGTGAGAGTAACAACCATATTTAGTTATTGAAGTACGTTTGCCTCATCACAACACTTCATGCAGAATCTTGGTGTGGTTGTTAGTGTGACCTCTGACCTCTTTCTCTAGGTGGACTTCCCAACGTCGTCATTTGAGGTGCTCTTCAGTACCCCCCCTCCTGCAGAGTTCAGTCCCCAGTATGACTTCTGCAGACTGGACCAGCACAGCCAGAGACAACTACAGGACGTTCTGCACAAGAAGTCACTTTTCTGGTGAGACAATTATTCTGGCTGGCCGTCTGTCTGGCTGGCCGTTTGTCCATCAGTCTTGCTCTCTATCATGCTACCTTTCTACTCTCTTTCCATGAGAGGACAGAACAGTCCTGTCAGACTAACATCATCCACTACATCATTATAAAGTCACTCTTAAAGTCACTCTTAAAGTCACTCTTAAAGTCACTCTTAAAGTCACTCTTAAAGTCACTCTTAAAGTCACTCTTAAAGTCACTCTTAAAGTCACTCTTAAAGTCACTCTTAAAGTCACTCTTAAAGTCACTCTTAAAGTCACTCTTAAAGTCACTCTTAAAGTCACTCTTAAAGTCACTCTTAAAGTCACTCTTAAAGTCACTCTTAAAGTCACTCTTGCATTAGAACAGTAAGAGTTGTTGTGTACTGTATGTTCCTGTGCAAGTGTGCAAACCCAACATCGTAGCATTCAGCTGTATAAGTTGTTAAAGGGTGTTAATGGGTTCGTAGTGGACAGAACAGGAAGGGAGACAGGACATATATGGGCAGTGTGGTGCTCTGGGGATGGTATTGGGAGGGGGGATGGGGAAAGAGGAGTGGGTTTAAGTTGATGGCATAGCAGCAGCTGGTGGTGAATCCGCCCCAGATTATATTATACCCCCATCCTTTCTCCTCTCCCCTCTATTCTCCCCATCCCCCCTTCTCTCCTTTCTTGTCGTCTGTGTGTGGGGGGGGGGGACTGGTTGGGGTATTTACTATCCTTGTGGGTATCAGAAGTCCTCAAAAGAATAGTAAAACAAGGAAAAACCAGACAAGTGGGGACATTTTGCCAGTCCCCAAAAGGAAAAAATCTGTTTTAGGGTTACAATTAGAGTTTGGAGTTATGTTTAAGTTATGGGTTTAAGGTTAGAGTTAAGGGGTGGGGTTAGGCTTAGGAAAACAGGATTTTGAATGAGAATCAATTGTTTGGTCCTCAGTGTAGTGTTTAGTCCATTAGACGTTGTCATAGTTTATGATCTTTCTTGTGTGTTGTAAGAGAGATAAACGAACCATGTCTATTTTGGACCAGTGTTTTGATTTTTACTTCCAAGCATGGTTCTGTAAAGGGGGCTTTGGAGCGTGTCTTTGAAAGATGGAAGGAAAGGGAATGTGCTGTTTGTGTTTGGATGTTTGTTTAATGTTTACTTTGTGCCTTTCCCTCCACTCTCTTGACCTCTAAATAACCAGGAATGTCTTAATGTCAACCTATGAGGCTTTTGACTAGAATGTGCACTAGGGCTGGATGATGTGGCCAAAATATCATATCACAGTATTTTTCAAATTTATGATGGTATTTCATGTTTTTGAATAATACTATTTTAAATGTGCTTGTGTGTGATCCAAGGGTGGCAACACATACATTTTAAGTGATATTGATGGGTCTTTCTCCATTCTGGTTGTTTTATACTGTTCAATTAAACTTCAACCAACTTTTTCTGCATTTTCATCAATTTCTGCATTTCCTGCGCTAATTTAAGATCATTTCCACACTGCCACGTAGGGCTGTGCGATACGGGAAAAAAATCTAGGCCTTATTTTTTACCGACTGTTGCAGTTTAGCCACAACTTGCTTAGAAAATACAAACTAACTGTTTGCAGATGTAAGAAACACAAACTAATAGTGTTAGTCTGTGGGGCGGGACTAGGTTTGTGGGGCGGGACTAGGTTTGTGGGGCGGGACTAGGTTTGTGGGGCGGGACTAGGTTTGTGGGGCGGGACTAGGTTTGTGGGGCGGGACTAGGTTTGTGGGGCGGGACTAGGTTTGTGGGGCGGGACTAGGTTTGTGGGGCGGGACTAGGTTTGTGGGGCGGGACTAGGTTTGTGGGGCGGGACTAGGTTTGTGGGGCGGGACTAGGTTTGTGGGGCGGGACTAGGTTTGTGGGGCGGGACTAGGTTTGTGGGGCGGGACTAGGTTTGTGGGGCGGGACTAGGTTTGTGGGGCGGGACTAGGTTTGTGGGGCGGGACTAGGTTTGTGGGGCGGGACTAGGTTTGTGGGGCGGGACTAGGTTTGTGGGGCGGGACTAGGTTTGTGGGGCGGGACTAGGTTTGTGGGGCGGGACTAGGTTTGTGGGGCGGGACTAGGTTTGTGGGGCGGGACTAGGTTTGTGGGGCGGGACTAGGTTTGTGGGGCGGGACTAGGTTTGTGGGGCGGGACTAGGTTTGTGGGGCGGGACTAGGTTTGTGGGGCGGGACTAGGTTTGTGGGGCGGGACTAGGTTTGTGGGGCGGGACTAGGTTTGTGGGGCGGGACTAGGTTTGTGGGGCGGGACTAGGTTTGTGGGGCGGGACTAGGTTTGTGGGGCGGGACTAGGTTTGTGGGGCGGGACTAGGTTTGTGGGGCGGGACTAGGTTTGTGGGGCGGGACTAGGTTTGTGGGGCGGGACTAGGTTTGTGGGGCGGGACTAGGTTTGTGGGGCGGGACTAGGTCTGTGGGGCGGGACTAGGTCTGTGGGGCGAGACTAGGTCTGTGGGGCGGGACTAGGTCTGTGGGGAAAGCGACATGGAGCGAGAGAGAGAGCAGAGAGAGGTGACTCAAGTAGCGGAGTAAACTATAAAAATGGACATTCCACAGCGTATCACATTTAACGAGTGAAACCTTCAAATACAATTATAGAAGGCAAACTAAAAACCAAAACTGGTCCGTGCATCAATAACGGTATAAAGGAAAATACGGTATACCTCCCAACCCCAATGTGCACACATTCAAAACTTCAACAAATGGTGATTAATGGTCAGGATCAGTTTAATATTATATATTATATCATTGTTGATTATATGAACCTGTGTCTGTTGATTGAGACAGGGATACAAACATACACAGATGAACCTGTGTCTGTTGATTGAGACAGGGATACAAACATACACAGATGAACCTGTGTCTGTTGATTAAGACAGGGATACAAACATACACAGATGAACCTGTGCGTGTATGTGATGACTATGAATCTACTATATGAATTGATACTGTTTATTCTCCCTTCTACCAGTCACCTTATCTCCCTTATTTTTCTTCCTCGTTATCTCTCTCTCCTTCACTCCCTCTCTCTGTCTGCCACTCTCTGCCACTCTCTCCCCCTTACACACACCTTCCAAACATTGTCTTTTTTTGTGTTTGCCTGTTTCAAATTTAACTATTGTTCTTTAATGGCGTAACTATATAACAGAGCAGTGTTATCGTGACAGAGCAAAGAGAGCATTGATACGTGTTGGCCACATTTATACGAGGGTTATCTATCTCTTGATCTGTAGTGGATAGGATAGATGAAACGATAAGTATCTGTCAAGGCCCACGTAAAATGTGTTTACAAGCATGTAAACGTTGATCATTTGGAAAATCAAGATTGGGAGAAGGCTGTGCTTAAACTGGTGCTGTGATTTTCAAGCCTGTGTGCGGATGATAAATGCTTTCCACTAGATTCCACAGCCACAAAGTCAAAATAGGCTGAAATTCCTGAAAACAGAACCTTTGGCCATGATAAACACGGGTGAAATTAGCGGAACAGAGGGGTTTGGCCGATAGTTTCCGTTTACGAGAGAGGAGACTTCACTTCCTTTCTTCACACAAAGGTAATCACAATTGTTAACGGCCTCCCCCCAGAAGTAAAACAGGAAATGACAAACCTTCGCAAAATAATTTTACTTCTGGGTAACCAAGATTATCTTTATTACAGTGGAGTGAGGCCATCTAATGCTGCTGAGAGCAACACCAAAATATACAGTATTTCCCCTTTTATTTCCAACCTTTCACTCTTTTTACCCCTCCCTTCTCTCCATATCCCCCTCTCTTTCCCCCACTCTCAAGCTAAATATTAATGTCAGCTTATATTTATTCTCTCTGTTTCTCTCTCTGCCTCTCTCTCTCTGTGTCTGTCTCTCTCTGTCTCTGTGTCCAGGTTGACTCCAGAGGACAAGCGTCTGTTGTGGGAGAAGCGTTCGTTCTGCCAGTCAGAGAGTGGTGCCCTGCCCCTGGTGCTGGCTAGTGCCCCCCGCTGGGAGTGGGCATGTCTGTCCGATATCTATGCCCTGCTCCGCCAGTGGGCATGTCTCAACCACCACCACGCACTGGGCCTGCTGCATGCCACGTAAGGGGACTGTGTGTTTGCATGTGTGCATGTGGTTGCCAGGCAATGGTTTCTGGGGCAACACTTGCCAAGGAAACAGTCACAACCTTGTCATGATGTGTTCAGACTGGAGGTGTTCATGTGGACCACAGACATGCTGGCAGTTTGGGGTCATGGTCAGAGATGGGAGTGGACCTGACAGGCTTAGAATCCTGTTCTGGAACATAAATACCAAATACCAACCAGCAGGACAACATACATGACATCACATACATCATCCTCTTTTAAAAATGACAGTTCAATGATTAATGAGGTCCAAGCTTGATCTCTCAAATCTTTATTTATTTTGGATTGAAACAATTGAATAATATAATGCCAAATGTATTGAATGTGTATTAGGTTCCCTGATCAGGAGCTGAGGCATACTGCAGTACAGTGGATGGACTCTATCTCTGACCCTGAGCTGCTGGACTTCCTACCACAGCTGGTGCAGGTAACACTGTACAAATGCCTTATGATTACCATACAAACACCTCGTTAGAGGGCTATGTGGAGCATCTAACCAACTCTCTCAATCCGTCTCTCTCGCCCTCGCGCTGTCTCGCAGGCTCTGAAATATGAGTGTTACCTGGACAGCCCGTTGGTGCGTTTCCTGCTACGGAGAGCCATAGGGGACATGCGCATCGCACACTATCTCTTCTGGTGAGACTTACACACATATCAGCTCATGCATCAAGACACACTCAGCCTTCCTTTTGTCTTCACACTCAGCCTTCCTTTTGTCTTCACAGACACACAACCTGATGTAGGCTCACAGACACACAGCCTGATGTAGGCTCACAGACACACAACCTGATGTAGGCTCACAGACACACAGCCTGATGTAGGCTCACAGACACACAGCCTGATGTAGGCTCACAGACACACAGCCTGATGTAGGCTCAGACACACAACCTGATGTAGGCTCACAGACACACAACCTGATGTAGGCTCACAGACACGCAACCTGATGTAGGCTCACAGACACGCAACCTGATGTAGGCTCACAGACACGCAACCTGATGTAGGCTCACAGACACGCAACCTGATGTAGGCTCACAGACACGCAGCCTGATGTAGGCTCACAGACACGCAGCCTGATGTAGGCTCACAGACACGCAGCCTGATGTAGGCTCACAGACACGCAGCCTGATGTAGGCTCACAGACACGCAGCCTGATGTAGGCTCACAGACACGCAGCCTGATGTAGGCTCACAGACACGCAGCCTGATGTAGGCTCACAGACACGCAGCCTGATGTAGGCTCACAGACACGCAGCCTGATGTAGGCTCACAGACACGCAGCCTGATGTAGGCTCACAGACACGCAGCCTGATGTAGGCTCACAGACACGCAGCCTGATGTAGGCTCACAGACACGCAGCCTGATGTAGGCTCACAGACACGCAGCCTGATGTAGGCTCACAGACACGCAGCCTGATGTAGGCTCACAGAAACACCACCTCTTAACATAGACATGAGGCAATTCATGACTCACATTCGCTCACAGAAACACCCAATAAAAATGTAAAGTACAGCATTCCATACATGACAATGCTGTAATGTCGGACAATGTCATTGATGCTCTGTCTTCAGTAGGGCAAACATGTTTCCACCTGCTGGACAGATTGGGAAATACTTAAACTCACTGGATGATGCATAAAAAAATATTCTTAAAATGTAGTTAACACGATTACATCAGGGCCCATATTCATAAGAAGTAGGATTGCTGATCTGGGATCAGGTCCACCCTGTTAACCATTATGATTTAAAGGCTAAATTGATGCTAGAGGAGCACTCAGAGATGATTCATGAATACGGGCCCTGAACACAAAGTACACATTTGTTAAATGCTGACATGTATAAATGTACACAGTACTGCACAGTGGACCACATAGTCAGATACATTTCCTCTGTCTCCCAGGTTGTTGAAGGACACTCTGCAGGACAGCCAATTCAGTGGGAGGTACCAGCACCTGTTAGCAGGCCTGCTGTGCTGTGTGGGTCGGGGTCTCCGAGAGGAGTTTGACAGACAGTGCTGGCTGGTCACCATCCTGGCTAAAGTAGCCCAACGTGTCCGGGACACCTCTCCCTCCAGCAGACAGGCCATCCTTCGGGAGGGACTGGAGGAGGTCAGGCAGTTCTTCTCTGTCAGTAGCAGCTGCCGTCTCCCCCTCAACCCTGGCATGCTGGTCAAAGCCATCAACATACAGGTACGTGTTTGTGTTAGTGTGCGTGCGTACGTGTGTGTTTGCTCCTGTGTGTTTTACTGTGTGTGTATGTGTGTTTTACTCCTGTCTGTATGTGAGCTTGTGTCTGTGTGTGATCTCTGTCTGCAGTTGTGTTCTTACTTCAACTCCAACGCCGTGCCGCTCAAACTGTCCTTCCAGAACCTGGATCCTCTGGGAGACAACATCAATGTCATCTTCAAGGTAAACATTTCAAACACCACTGAATCAGAGAGCCACTTAAGACTACTGAGATGCAGCCACTGTTTTACTCTACTGAATCAACAATCCACTTAAATGTGCCTTTCTGAACCCTTGTTGACCTTCGACCTCTGTGACCGCTGTATCTTCTGACCTCTGCTCTCAAGTCAGGTGACGACCTGCGCCAGGACATGCTGACCCTGCAGATCATCCGCATCATGAACAAGATCTGGATCCAGGAGGGGCTGGACATGAGGATGGTGATCTTCAGATGTTTTTCTACCGGACGAGGCAGCGGTAAGGAGGGAGGGGGAGAGAGCGAGAGGTTCCTGTTTTGATTGATTGAATAAATTGAGTTAGGTCTGCTTTATACCAAATTAGCATACCCCCTGAGTCTCTTCCCTGTTTTACTTCTGGCAGTTGGGTGGATGGGACTACCAGCTCTCTCTAACTTAGAGGGCAACCAGTGGGTTCATCTCCTTTTTACCATGTTTCTTGTAGGTTGACAATGTCTATAGGATGACAATGTGTGTATTTCTGATTTATTTGGGGAAAGTAGAATAAGCTTTTTCAGTCACTCCATTGAGTGCTGTGGCCTGCCTTTCCTCCTGTGGTCTCACGTCATTTTTGCCTGTGTATTATTATCAAATCAAAATAAAATAAAATTTTATTTGTCACATGCCGAATACAACAAGTGTAGACTTTACTGTGAAATGTTTACTTACAAGCCCTTAACCAACAGTGCAGTTCAAGAAGAAAATATTTACCAAGTAGACTAAAATAAAAAGTCATAATAAAAGTAACACAATAAGAATAATGAGGCTATATACAGGGGGCACCGGTACCGAGTCAGTGTGCGGGGGTACAGGCTAGTTGAGGTAATCTGTATGTAGGTGGGGGCGAAGTGATGATGCATAGGTAACAAACAAACAGCGAGTGTACAAAAGGTAGGGGGGGTCAATGTAAATTTTCCGGTGGCGATTTTATTAATTGTTCAGCAGTCTTATGGCTTGGGGTAGAAGTTGTTGAGGAGCCTTTTGATCCTAGACTTGGCGCTCCGGTACAGCTTGCCGTGCGGAAGCAGAGAAAACAGTCTAACTTGGGTGACTGAAGTCTCTGACAATTTTATGGGCTTTCCTCTGACACCACCTATTATATACAGTTGAAGTCAGAAGTTTACATACAACTTAGCCAAATACATTTATATATTTATATAAATACTTTTAATACATTTATTCACAATTCCTGACATTTAATCCTAGTAAAAATTCCCTGTTTTAGATCAGTTAGGATCACCACTTTTTTTATTTTAAGAATGTGAAATGTCAGAATAATAGTAGAGAGAATGATTTATTTCAGCTTTTATTTATTTCATCACATTCCCAGTGGGTCAGAAGTTTACATACACTCAATTAGTATTTGATAGCATTGATTTTACATTGTTTAACTTGGGTCAAAAGTTTTGGGTAGCCTTCCACAAGCTTCCCACAATAAGTTGGGTGAATTTTGGCCCATTCCTCCAGACAGAGCTGGTGTAACTGAGTCAGGTTTGTAGGCCTCCTTGCTCGCACATGCTTTTTCAGTTCTGCCCGCAAATGTTCAATGGGATTGAGGTCAGGGCTTTGTGATGGCCACCTCAATACTTTGACTTTGTTGTCCTTAAGCCATTTTGCCACAACTTTGGAAGTATGCTTGGGGTCATTGTCCATGTGGAAGACCCATTTGCGACTAAGCTTTAACTTCCTGACTGATGTCTTGAGATGTTGCTTCAATATATACACATACTTTTCCTTTCTCATGAAGCCATCTATTTTGTGAAGTGCACCAGTCCCTCCTGCAGCAAAGCACACCCACAACATGATGCTGCCACCCCTGTGTTTCACGGCTGGGATGGTGTTCTTTGGCTTGCAAGCCTCCCCCTTTTCATCTTAACAAAACAATGGTCATTATGGCCAAACAGTTCTGTTTTTGTTTCATCAGACCAGAGGACATTTCTCCAAAAAGTACAATCTTTGTTCCCATGTGCAGTTGCAAACCATAGTCTGGCTTTTTTATGGTGGTTTTATAGCAGTGGCTTCTTCCTTGCTGAGCGGCCTTTCAGGTTATGTCGATATAGGACTCGTTTTACTGTGGATATAGATACTTTTATACCTGTTTCCTCCAGCATCTTCACGTCCTTTGCTGTTGTTCTGGGATTGATTTGCACTTTACGCACCAAGGAACGTTCATCTCTAGGAGACAGAACGCGTCTCCTTCCTGAGGGGTATGACGGCTGCATGGTCCCAAGGTGTTTACTTGAGTACTATTGTTTGTACAGATGAACGTGGTACCTTCAGGCGTTTGGAAATTCCTCCCAAGGATGTACCAGACTTGTGGAGGTCTCCAATTTTTTTTCTGAGGTCTTGGCTGATTTCTTTTGATTTTCCCATGATGTCAAGCAAAGAGGGACTGAGTTTGAAGGTAGGCCTTGAAATACATCCACAGGTACACCTCCAATTGACTCAAATGATGTCAATTCGCCTCAGCAGAAGCTTCTAAACCATGACATAAATTTCTGGAATTTTCCAAGCTGTTTAAAGGCAGTCAACTTAGTGTATGTAAACTTCTGACCCACTGGAATTGTGATACAGTGAATTATAAGGGAAATAATCTGTCTCTAAACAATCGTTGGAAAAATTATTTGTGTCATGCACAAAGTAGATGTCCTAACTGACCTAAGTCAGGAAATTTGTGGGGTGGTTGAAAAAATAGTTTTAATGACTCCTACCTAAGTGTATGTTAACTTCCGACTTCAACTGTAGGTCCTGGATGGCAGGAAGCTTGGTCACGGTGATGTATTGGGCCATTCGCACTATCCTCTGTAGCGCCTTACTGTCAAATGCCGAGCAGTTTTCATTGTTGGGGTTCGTTTCCTTGTTCCTTGTCAATCATTGGTGAAATCAGCATTAGGACAATATCTTTAATTAAATCATTAGAAAATCTTTATTAATGCAATTGCAGACAGAAGTTGACAATAGGAAGATAACACATGTTTCCGAGTAAGTTCTGCATCAAAGAAAAGGTCCCATCTTATTTTATCAAACCTGAAATCCTGCCCTCGTGATGTCACTGCCTACGTCATTATCTTTTACTCATGAGATCAAAACCATGCCTACAAAGCTATATAAACAAGGCTTTTAGTGTGTTATCTAAAAGCTTAGCAGTAAATGTCCAAGTTGATTTATAGTGGAGTGTCTGAGTAGTCTTATCTCCTACACTCCCCTGCAGAGTTCTGTCTCAGTCACACATTTCTCAGACAGTTTCTTTATAAGAGAGAGAGAACTAGAAAACCACTGTGGAACAATATTAAAACCTCATAATGTGTATATACACTGCTCAAAAAAATAAAGGGAACACTTAAACAACACAATGTAACTCCAAGTCAATCACACTTCTGTGAAATCAAACTGTCCACTTAGGAAGCAACACTGATTGACAATACATTTCACTTGCTGTTGTGCAAATGGAATAGACAAAAGGTGGAAATGATAGGCAATTAGCAAGACACCCCCAATAAAGGAGTGGTTCTGCAGGTGGTGACCACAGACCACTTCTCAGTTCCTATGCTTCCTGGCTGATGTGTTGGTCACTTTTGAATGCTGGCGGTGCTTTCACTCTAGTGGTAGCATGAGACGGAGTCTACAACCCACATAAGTGGCTCAGGTAGTGCAGCTCATCCAGGATGGCACATCAATGCGAGCTGTGGCAAGAAGGTTTGCTGTGTCTGTCAGCGTAGTGTCCAGAGCATGGAGGCGCTACCAGGAGACAGGCCAGTACATCAGGAGACGTGGAGGAGGCCGTAGGAGGGCAACAACCCAGCAGCAGGACCGCTACCTCCGCCTTTGTGCAAGGAGGAGCACTGCCAGAGCCCTGCAAAATGACCTCCAGCAGGCCACAAATGTGCATGTGTATGCTCAAAAGGTCAGAAACAGACTCCATGAGGGTGGTATGAGGGCCCGACGTCCACAGGTGGGGGTTGTGCTTACAGCCCAACACCGTGCAGGACGTTTGGCATTTGCCAGAGAACACCAAGATTGGCAAATTTGCCACTGGCGCCCTGTGCTCTTCACAGATGAAAGCAGGTTCACACTGAGCACATGTGACAGACGTGACAGAGTCTGGAGATGCCGTGGAGAACTTTCTGCTGCCTGCAACATCCTCCAGCATGACCGGTTTGGCAGTGGGTCAGTCATGGTGTGGGGTGGCATTTCTTTGTGGGGCTGCACAGCCCTCCATGTGCTCGCCAGAGGTAGCCTGACTGCCATTAGGTACCGAGATGAGATCCTCAGAGCCCTTGTGAGACCATATGCTGACACATGCACATTTATGGCCTGCTGGAGGTCATTTTGCAGGGCTCTGGCAGTGCTCCTCCTGCTCAAAGGCGGAGGTAGCGGTCCTGCTGCTGGGTTGTTGCCCTCCTACGGCCTCCTCCACGTCTCCTGATGTACTGGCCTGTCTCCTGGTAGCGCCTCCATGCTCTGGACACTACGCTGACAGACACAGCAAACCTTCTTGCCACAGCTCGCATTGATGTGCCATCCTGGATGAGCTGCACTACCTGAGCCACTTGTGTGGGTTGTAGACTCCGTCTCATGCTACCACTAGAGTGAGAGCACCGCCAGCATTCAAAAGTGACCAAAACATCAGCCAGGAAGCATAGGAACTGAGAAGTGGTCTGTGGTCACCACCTGCAGAATCACTCCTTTATTGGGGGTGTCTTGCTAATTGCCTATAATTTCCACCTTTTGTCTATTCCATTTGCACAACAGCATGTGAAATGTATTGTCAATCAGTGTTGCTTCCTAAGTGGACAGTTTGATTTCACAGAAGTGTGATTGACTTGGAGTTACATTGTGTTGTTTAAGTGTTCCCTTTATTTTTTTGAGCAGTGTATATTGTTAATCTGTAGTCTAGGACCCTATAAATGTAAAGAAGGAGGGGTGTTATAACCCCTGTTCTATTTATACAACATAAGCATAATCAATTATTCTAATACATCAATCATTTGGTACAGCCCCAATCATGACCCCTAGGTGAACTTCTAACACCATACCAGGCGGTGATACAACCGGTCAGGATGCTCTTAATGGTGCAGCTGTAGAACCTTTTGAGGATCTGGGAACCCATGCCAAATCTTTTCAGTCTCCTGAGGGGGAAAAGGTTTTGTTGTGCCCTCTTCACGACTGTCTTGGTATGTTTGGACATTGATAGTTCGTTGGTGATATGGACACCAAGGAACTTGATACTCTCGACCCGCTCCACTACAGCCCCGTCGATGTTAATGGGGGCCTATTCGCCCCGCCTTTTGCTGTAGTCCACGATCAGCTCCTTTGCCTTGCTCACATTGAGGGAGAGGTTGTTGTCCTGGCACCACACTGCCAGTTCTCTGACCACCTCCCTATAGGCCATCTCATCGTTGTCGGTGATCAGGCCTACCACTGTTGTGTCGTCAGCAAACTAAATGATGGTGTTGGAGTTGTGTTTGGTCACACAGTCGTGGGTGAACAAGGATTACAGGAGGGGACTAAGTACACACCCCTGAGGGGTCCAAGTGTTAAGGATCAGCGTGGCAGACGTGTTGTTGCCTACGCTTACCACTTGGGGGCGGCCCGTCAGGAAGCCTAAGATCACCTTGCGCAATGCCAAGCGTTGGCTGGAGTGGTGTAAAGCTCACCGCCATTGGACTCTATAGCAGTGGAAACACGTTCTCTGGAGTGATGAATCACGATTCACCATTTGGCATTGCGACGGACGAATCTGGGTTTGGCGGATGCCAGGAGAACGCTACCTGCACCAAAGCATGGTGCCAACTGTAAAGTTTGGTGGAGGAGGAATAATGGTCTGGGGCTGTTTTTCATGGTTTAGGCTAGGCCCCTTTGTTCCAGTGAAGGGAAATCTTAACGTTATAGCATACAATGACATTCTAGACGATTCTGTGCGTCCAACTTTGTGGCAAAAGTTTGGGGAAGGCCCTTTTCTTGTTTCAGCATGACAATGCCCTTTGCACAAAGCGAGGTCCATTTGTCGGTGTGTAAGAACTTGATTGGCCTGCACTGAGCTCTGACCTCAACCCCATCGATCACTTTTGGGATGAATTGGAACACCGACTTACTCGGCCAACAGCAGTCCCCGACATCACTAGTGGCTGAATGGAAGCAAGTCCCCGCAGCAATATTCCAACATCTAGTGGAAAGCCTTCCCAGAAGAGTTGAGGCTGTTATAGCAGCAAAGGGGGGACCAACTCCATATCAATGCCCATAATTTTGGAATGAGAAGTTCGACAAGCAGATGTCCACACACTACATAACCAAAAAGTATGTGTCTCTCTCTCGCCCTCCTCTCTTTCTCCTCTCTCGCTCTCCTCTCTTTCTCATCTCTCTCTCTCTCTTCTCTCCTCTCTCTCTCTCAGGTATGGTGGAGATGATTCCCCAGGCTGAGACTCTGAGGAGGATCCAGGGGGAACATGGAGTGACTGGTTCCTTTAAGGACCGAACCCTGGCTGACTGGCTACAGAAACACAACCCCACAGAGGACGAGTATGAGAAGGTACAGTCAGACACATGTGCAAGCATGCACAAACTATCACTCACTCAAGCACACACACCCACTCGCCCACTCTCTCAACCTCCCACCAACACTCTCGTCGTACAGACTTTGACATGTAACCTCTGACCCTGTGCTGTGTCCTGCTAGGCTGTGGAGAACTTTATCTACTCGTGCGCAGGCTGCTGCGTGGCCACCTACATCCTGGGTATCTGTGACCGCCACAATGACAATATCATGCTAAAGACCAGCGGTCACATGTTCCACATCGACTTTGGCAAGTTTTTAGGACATGCCCAGATGTTTGGCAACATCAAACGGTGAGCCCGGGAGGGCGCTGGGAAATGTATGCCCAACTTCAATTTCAAATCTTGATGTAGTCCCTATTGTGAGGACAGAGGAACGTAACTTTTCCCACTGTCTTTGTTTTTGGTTTAGTCTTTAGCTGATTGGCAGACAGACAGATGGTTCTGTTCCTGTTGGTAGAGACCAATGGCCCTGTGTTCTGATTGGTATTTATCTGTGTGTCTATATGTGATTGGCAGAGACCGTGCTCCGTTTGCATTCACCTCTGACATGGCCTATGTCATCAACGGAGGAGAGAAACCTTCCAGTCGTTTCCATGACTTTGTGGACCTGTGCTGTGAGGCCTACAACCTCATCCGCAAACACACACACCTCTTCCTCAACCTACTGGGACTGGTACGTATACATACACGTGTGTGTGTGTGTGTGTGTGTGTGTGTGTGTGTGTGTGTGTGTGTGTGTGTGTGTGTGTGTGTGTGTGTGTGTGTACGAACACACACACACACTGATGTCTTCCTTTGTGTCCTGTATAGATGTTGTCGTGTGGCATTCCTGAGCTGTCAGACCTGGATGATCTGAAGTATGTCTACGACGCCTTGAGACCTCACGAGTCTGAGGCTGACGCTACAATGTACTTCACCAGGTACACGCACACAGTATATTTTATATATTTTTTATTTAACACTTATTTAACTAGGCAGGTCAGTTAAGAAGAAATTCTTATTTATAATGACGGCCTAGGAACAGTGGGTTAACTGCTTTGTTCAGCGGCAAAACGACAGATGTTTACCTTGTCAGCTCGGGGATTCGATCTAGCAACCTTTCGGTTACTGGCCCAACGCTCTAACCACTAGGCTACCCGCTGCCCCTATATAGACTTACAGTATAAACCGTACAGACATAGACTGTGTGGTCTCTTGTCTGACTCATCTCTCGCTTTCTCTCTCTCTCTCTCCCTCCTCTCTCTGTCCCTCTCTAGGTTGATAGAGTCCAGTCTGGGCAGTGTTGCAACTAAGTTGAACTTCTTCATTCATAACTTGGCCCAGATGAAGTTTGCCTCATCTGAGGAGCATCCTGTCCTCTCCTTTGCCCCTCGGGTTTACACCCTCAAGACTGATGGACTCATCTGCAACCTCTTTGTCTGCCGACACATACGAACGTACAGCTCCAGCAAAGGATACGTAAGTCTACAGTCATATACACCTACAGTCCTCGTAAATTAAACCTATGTGTAAATCATGTTCATATAGGCCCAGCAAGGGATATGTCCACTATACTACATACGCACATACAGCCCCAGCAAATGATAAAAGAATACGTACGTCATACAATATACTACGTATCCACACACAGCCCCAGAAAATGTATGCTATGTAAGTCTACAGTTAGCTACACACACATGCACCTACACTTTAGTATAAGCCCAGCAACAAATACAAAAGACAAACTGTCTCTCCCTAACCCTAACCCACAGCCTTCGTAAAGGATGCATCACGTAAGGCTGGAGTCATGTAAGATCAACTGTATAGTGTGTGTGTTTCTCTCTCCCCACAGGCATTTGTGGTGAAAGTGGAGCGAGAGGGCCAGCAGGGGTCAGTGTTGGTCCAGAGGAGCTTTGAGGAGTTCTATGAACTACACAGTAAACTACGCCTCGTCTTCCCCTCATCCAAACTACCCAGGTAACACACACACACTGATCATGTACAGAACATCACCCTTCTCTTGAAACAACAACAGTAACTAAAACTAGTAATAGAGGAATAGTGATAATCATTGGAGTCTAAATAACCGTAGGAAATGATGTCACTGGTATCTGTAACTATCCACCTCATTTTCCAACACTTTTAAAACACGGAAGCCAAACGCGGCAACTATGGATACAACTTCCTCCGCGCTCGCACATTATCATAATTCATATGTGCGCCACTAGAAATCCCTGTATTTACCTGTTTCTGTTAACTGATAGATCATGACAGAATACACCATATTACTGTCCTGCTAATGTGTCTGGACCTTGTGAACTGCAGAGAATAAACCCATAACTGATCCAAATGGTTTTTCCAATCAGGCAGGCTAGATGGAGTTATTTCTTAATGAACATGCATTCTATGGTAGAAAATGGCAAGATTATGTTTTAATACTGTTTATGCATCGAATAAGATTCCTCAGTGCTGTCTCATCTGTGTCTGTGGGACTGAGTTGGGGCTTGGCGCTAGCAATTGATTTATGATGGCTTGGTGATAGAGCCTGCAGTCCATTGAATGATTAGTGTCTCTGTAATGCTGGCCTGTGTGCCAGGGCCAGGTGAACCCTCCCTCCAGTTTCTCTCTCACATGCAGATGAACACTGGACTTGTTGCATTAGTATCTGTGTGTTAAGGAGTGTGAAACTGAAAAAATAACCCTGTATAAACAAGCAGTAAATGACCTAGAGGCAGAAACCTGGCGCAATGTAAATCTTGCTGTCCGTTGCTTGATAGCACAATGTACCTTTGTATAATTCTACACATCTGTTTGTCATGAACATTCAGGAGGATGTACTTTGCTATAAAGAGCTGTAACCCAAATCTGCTCGTTGGGCTATCAACGATTATCGATGGGTGGTCATTGACCAGCTCAATTATTGCAATTCTTCATCGATAATAAAGGTTGATTA
The DNA here is from genome assembly GCF_029448725.1 of Salvelinus fontinalis. Lineage (NCBI taxonomy): Eukaryota > Metazoa > Chordata > Actinopteri > Salmoniformes > Salmonidae > Salvelinus > Salvelinus fontinalis. The sequence continues at coordinate 29,349,083 of NC_074682.1, read as the reverse complement.
TTTGAAGAAATAACAAAGTCTCTCTCACTTGGTTAGAATTTCCACCACAATTTTTAAAAACAGGCTTTTGAGCAGTTATTCAAATGACAGGCTATTCACTGCAGTTTACAGCCTAGACCAGAGTTTTGTTACTCACTTGAAAACAATAATAACATTCTTCATTTCATTGTGTTCTAGCCTAGGTAGAATACATTTCTTGTCCCTAAAAACTGAAACAATAGGGTGTGTTTTCTAGCTGTTAGCTGGGGACTGGGAAGGAGCGCTCAGCACAGCCTCAGGAGCACACATAGTGTAGGCAGCTACCTAGGATTTCTTTATCTGATAAACCTTTTTTTTACTTTCACTGTGTAAATTGACGGGATATATTCACTTGTAGTGTGAAGCCTAACATTGAGCTAATGAATTATTGGCTAATATGCATCCACTTCTAACTTAGTCTACAGCCTGTCTGTTTTCACTGTTCTGTTGCGCAATTATGCACCTGGCCTTTTCATTGCCACAGCTATTCCTTTTAATTATTGTAGAGTCCCAGGAAAAGCCAGACTACAAAAGCTTGTTGGACACATTTCAACGTATTTTCTTTAGCCTACTAATAGTCTATTGGAGGGGAGATGCACGTTTGCTCTTGCTGGCTGAATATAAAATGGGCTACAGCATTCACGGGCAGGGAGTTGGAAAGGAGAAGCCAATATTTTACTACAGTAGGCCTATCTTAACACCACACTACATCCTGACAAAATACACTGTATGAGTCACCTGCTAATGTACCTTTCTAGACCTTCTAAACTGTCAAGAAGAGACCCAAATAGTTGCATGCTCAGGCCTAGGCTGTTGGCCTATGCAGTTATTTCGGCATGAGCAGTTATTCAAATTAGCCTACATCACATCAGTTTAGAGCCTATGGACAATAATTGTGTATTCACTTGATAACAATAATACGTTCCTCATTGCGCTGTGTTGTTGTAGCCCAGGTATAATAATTGTATTGTCTAAAAACGTAGGCCACAGAGCACAGCCTGGAAGAACCCACTACAGATCTGCCATTTCATAATCTGTCAAATTATTTGTCTTGTACTTTGACAGGTAAATATTTAGCCTATAGCCCTAATATTTAGCTAATTATTAGCCTAATATCGAGCTAATGTTTAGCTTCTTACTTTGGTTACACATCACTAGACTCTCTTCCAGCTGTTTCCGTGTGCAACAGGCTATTGGCTATGCAAGCCTTTCCACAATAGGCCATTTCTCTTCTCGTAAAATCTCAGGAAAAGCTACAAAAGACACAGTAGGACATTTATTTTCATGTTTTATATTAGGCCTAATAGCCTATTTGGGGAAAGAAGCAGGCTTGGTCTTGCTGAATGTAGAACAAGCCTACAGCATAGAATATGCATGTCGGGGAAAGTTGAGGAGAGAGTGCCTATGTGATCACTTTTGGCCGGTTATGATTACATTGTTGCACTGATACATTGCAAATAATTGCACAGGACATACAGAGATGAGCACAGTGAAAAGTAAGAACCAAAGGCATTGACAACTATTAGAAAAATGGAAATCACCTCAAACCACTTGAGCAACAAGGCAATGACGTGCTGTAAAAGATGCACAGGCTAAACAGAGTTTGTTGAATTGCTACATTTCAATACAAGTGAGTATATTATTTTTCATTAGACCTCCATGTACATTGAAGTATTGTTTGCAGTTTTCACTATGATTATGAACACACCCTGAAAGCACTGAATGGTCTGAACCCGTATCTGTGTTAGAGACCCCATGAATGGTCTGAACCAGTATCTGTGTGTTAGAGACCCCATGAATGGTCTGAACCAGTATCTGTGTTAGAGACCCCATGAATGGTCTGAACCAGTATCTGTGTTAGAGACCCCATGAATGGTCTTGTTACCACCTTATTATAAGCAGTGGAATGTGTTGATCAGTTGATTGACAGGTGTAGGACTGTAGAATGATCAACTATAAAATGTCCTCTTGTGTGGATGCTCACCAGCGTTTTCTAGTTATGTAGCCTATAGTTTATCATTACAATTATGGTTATAGTTATTGGCTTGGTGTATGGCCCGGGCCTTAACTCTGACAACTAACGTTATTATCACAACAGAACTAGCCAACCAGTAGGACTAGCGAACTTAAATAAAATTACACTTATGCTTGTTTACTTTACTTTTATACTCTATGAATTGACTTTCAAATAATTTCCTCTGGCAAGTTTTCCACTGGCACGGGAAGTAAAGTGGAAGTGAAATCCATCACTTCCGTTATTTGGCTGTGCCCATAACAATGTTTGAAAATGAGGTGGATACTAACTAACTGTAACAACTGTAAAGTGAAATCATAGCAATAGCCTTTGATCAGTGGTGGAAAAAGTACCCAATTGTTATACTTAAAGATTTAATTTATCCCTTATTTACCAGGTAAGTTGACTGAGAACACATTCTCATTTACAGCAACGACCTGGGGAATAGTTACAGGGGAGATGAATGCGCCAATTGTAAGCTGGGGATTAATAGGTGACTGTTGTTTTTATGTGAATAACTTACATCGGAGAGTTTGGTAAAGTTCAAGCATAATCCTTTACTCAGGTATAGCATGTTACAGGTCACGACATCCTAATCAGACATTCATAATGCACCTGTTTATATATCCTAGATAGGTGCCCCACTAGTGCCATCTCTGGGTTGGCATTATGCCCATTATCTTAACAAACGTGATGGTATGAGGGCCAGATTGGGAATTTCGCCAGGACACCGGGGTTAACACCCCTACTCTTACGATAAGTGCCATGGGCTCTTTAGTGACCACAGAGAGTCAGGACACTCGTTTAACGTCCTATCCGATGGACGGCACCCTACACAGGGCAATGTCTCAAGTCACTGCCCTGGGGCGTTGGGATATTTATTTTTAGACAAGGGGAAAGGGTGCCTCCTACTGGTCATCCAACACCACTTCCAGGAACATCTGGTCTCCCATCCAGGAATTGACCAGGACCAACTTTGCTTAGCTTCAGAAGGAAGCAAGCCAGCAGTGGGACGCAGGGTGGTATGCTGCTGGCAAGTTACCTTAATAGAAAATGAGTCAAGTAAAAGTGAAAGTCACCCTAAAATACTACTTGAGTAAAATTCTAAAAGTATTTGGTTTTAAATATACTTAAAGTATCAAAAAGAAATGTAATTGCTAAAATATACTTTAGTATCAAAAGTATAAATAATTTCAAATTCCTTATATTAAGCAAACCAGACGGCACAATTTTCTTGTATTTACATTTTTTCTCCCCAATTTTCGATCTTGTGTCATCGCTGCAACTCCCCAACGGGCTCGGGAGACGAAGGTCGAGTCATGGGTCTTCCCGAAACATGACCCGCCAAACCGCGCCTGCTTAACCCGGAAGCCAGCCGCACCAATGTGTCAGAGGAAACACTGTTCACCTGACAAACAAGGTCAGCCTACAGGCGCCCGGTCCGCCACAAGGAGTCGCTAGAGCGCGATGATCCAAGTAAAGCCCCTCCAGCCAAGCCCCCCCCTAACCCGGATGATGCTGGGCCAATTGTGCGCCGCCCTATGTGACCCCTGATCACGGCCGGTTGTGATACAGCCCGGGAAAGAACCAGGGTCTGTATTGATGCCTCTAGCAGACCGCTGCGCCACCCGGGAGCCCCTCTTGTATTTTTTTCAATTTACGGATAGCCAGGGCACACTCCAACACTCAGACATCATTTACAAATGAAGCATGTGTGTTTAGTAAATCCGCTAGATCAGAGGCAATAGGGATGACCAGGGATGTTTTCTTGATAAATGTGTAACTTTGACCATTTTTCTGTCCTGCTAAGCATTCAAAAAGTAACGAGTACTTTTGGGTGTTTGGGAAAATTTATGGAGTAAAAGGTACATTATTTTCTTTAGCAATGTAGTGAAGTAAAAGTTATAAAAAAATATATATAGTTGAGTAAAGTACAGATACCCCCAAAAATATCTTAACTAGTACTTTAAAGTATTTTCCTTACTTTACACCACTGCCTTTGATGCCCCCCCCCCCCCCCCCCAACCCCCCCCAGTTTCCCCAGCCGTTTTTTGATTGGGCGTTCTCGAGGAGAGGCGATGGCTGATAGGAGGAAAGACGAGCTCAACGGATACGTCTGGCATCTGGTGCACGCTGCGCCCGAGGTCGCCCAGGTAACCAGTCACCTCCGACCTTTGGTTCAGGCACTCAGTAACCCCTGTTGTGTCTGCCATTCTATTTTAGGGTCTATTTAAAGCACTGTGTTATCACTATATTCACTAGACAAGTGGTTCTCAAACCTCTTGGTTCCCCCAGACGTGATTCCCTTACCTGATTTACCTAGTCAGGCGTTGACTCTGTTCAATCAGGTGTGCTAACTCTGGAATAGATCAAATACATGGAATGACTGGGTGTCCCAGAGTACAGGTTTGAAAACCACTAGACTGACCATGAATGTCATCCTAATTCTATATTAACAGTTAATTTTTAATGCAAATTACTACCGTTGAAATCTGAAGTTTACATACACTCTGTTTGGAGTCATTAAAACTTGTTTTTCAACCACTCTACAAACTTCTTGTTAACAAACTATAGTTTTGGCAAGTCAGTTAGAACATCTACTGTGTGCATGACACAAGTAATTTTTCCAACAATTGTTTACAGACAGATTATTTAACTTATAACTCACTGTATCACAATTCCAGTGGGTCAGAAGTTTACTAAGTTGACTGTGCCTTTAAACAGCTTGGAAAATTCCAGAAAATTATGTCATGGCTTTAGAAGCTTCTGATAGGCTAATTGACATCATTAGAGTCAATTGGAGGTGTGCCTGTGGATGTATTTCAAGGCCTACCTTCAAACTCAGTGCCTCTGCTCAAATACTAATTGAATGTATGTAAACTTCTTACCCACTGGGAATGTGATGAAAGAAATAAAATCTGATATAAATCATTCTACTATTATTCTGACATTTCACATTCTTAAAATAAAGTGGTTATCCTAACTGACCTAAAACAGGGAACTTTTCCTAGGATTAAATGTCAGGAATTGTGAAACTGTGTTTAAATATATTTGGCTAAGGTGTATGTAAACTTTTAAACTGAATTGTTACTGTATTATTTATATAACTGCCAGTTATTTGTATGCACGGACACAGGCTCATTAAAGTGGAGGCAGAATGATCTGTGTGGAGTCAAGTCTACGTGGTTGTGGTTTCAGTATGACTGGAGAGTTTCTTAGAATTCAGCTCCTTCCTTTTAGAAGAAGCCGCATATCAGTGTTACAGCCTTAGACATACACACACAATCTGTCAGGGCGGGTACTGTAGTCACTTACCAGAACTGTCCTGCCTCTGATTGCTGGCAAACTTCCCTCTACTGTATCTCTAATAGAACAGTTTGACATCACACACACACAGCTCAACTTCCATGTCAAACTTAAACACAAGCTAGAACTGCTAGCACTCCCATTTCTTTTTTTCAGTTTGGAAATAGTGCCCACAGTGTTGGTGTGAATTGATGTTCCACCTAGGAATGAATTAGGTCTCGTGGAGGTGTCATGTTGTTTTCTGTCATTAACTGAATGTACGTCCTCCTCCTCTTCCCCTTTCTTTCTGTCTCTCTGTATCTCTTTATCTCAGTGTGACCTCATCTACACTTTCTTCCATCCTCTGCAAAGAGACGAGAAACCTGGAACAGTGGTGAACACACTGCAGAGCAAACCTGCAGGTACACCCACCCACCCACCCACAGTGTGTGATGCATCAGGTGACTCGCTGAGAGGAGATGGTTATCTATTGGAAGCCTGATTTTAACAAGATGTAATGCACAGCATATAGCTACAGGGTTAACTTTATCACTTTCTAAAACAAACAGCCACACCAAGCAGAGTCCAATGTATAGAGCCCGTGACACACTCTGTGTCCTTGGCCACCGGAATAGTAACCTATGTGATAACGTAACCAATCATAGACATTTTACATTTTAGTCATTTAGCAACGTTCATGGGTTAGAGGTTAAATGGAACTCCAGCTTTCAATCTGGCTGACTGGCGTTCTAATGAAGATGTATCTACAGCACATAGTATATACAGTGGGGCAAAAAAGAATTTAGTCAGCCACCAATTGTGCAAGTTCTCCCACTTAAAAAGATGAGGCCTATAATTTTCATCATAGGTACACTTCAACTATGACAGACAAAATGAGAGAGAAAAATCCAGAAAATCACATTGTAGGATTTTTTATGAATTTATTTGCAAATTATGGTGGAAAATAAGTATTTGGTCACCTACAAACAAGCAAGATTTCTGGCTCTCACAGACCTGTAACTTCTTCTTTAAGAGGCTCCTCTGTCCTCCACTCGTTACCTGTATTAATGGCACCTGTTTGAACTTGTTATCAGTATAAAAGACACCTGTCCACAACCTCAAACAGTCACACTCCAAACTCCACTATGGCCAAGACCAAAGAGCTGTCAAAGGACACCAGAAACAAAATTGTAGACCTGCACCAGGCTGGGAAGACTGAATCTGCAATAGGTAAGCAGCTTGGTTTGAAGAAATCAACTGTGCGAGCAATTATTAGGAAATGGAAGACATACAAGACCACTGATAATCTCCCTCAATCTGGGTCTCCACGCAAGATCTCACCCCGTGGGGTCAAAATGATCACAAGAACGGTGAGCAAAAATCCCAGAACCACACAGGGGGACCTAGTGAATGACCTGCAGAGAGCTGGGACCAAAGTAACAAAGCCTACCATCAGTAACACACTACGCCGCCAGGGACCAAATCCTGCAGTGCCAGACGTGTCCCCCTGCTTAAGCCAGTACATGTCCAGGCCCGTCTTTTTATTTATTTATTTATTTAACCTTTATTTAACCAGGTAGGCAAATTGAGAACACGTTCTCATTTACAATTGCGACCTGGCCAAGATAAAGCAAAGCAGTTCGACACATACAACAACACATAGTTACACATGGAGTAAAAACATGAAGTTTGCTAGAGAGCATTTGGATGATCCAGAAGAAGATTGGGAGAATGTCATATGGTCAGATGAAACCAAAATATAACTTTTTGGTAAAAACTCAACTCGTCGTGTTTGGAGGACAAAGAATGCTGAGTTGCATCCAAAGAACACCATACCTACTGTGAAGCATGGGGGTGGAAACATCATGCTTTGGGGCTGTTTTTCTGCAAAGGGACCAGGACGACTGATCCGTGTAAAGGAAAGAATGAATGGGGCCATGTATAGTGAGATTTTGAGTGAAAACCTCCTTCCATCAGCAAGGGCATTGAAGATGAAACGTGGCTGGGTCTTTCAGCATGATAATGATCCCAAACACACCGCCCGTGCAACGAAGGAGTGGCTTCATAAGAAGCATTTCAAGGTCCTGGAGTGGCCTAGCCAGTCTCCAGATCTCAACCCCATAGAAAATATTTGGAGGGAGTTGAAAGTCCGTGTTTCCCAGCAACAGCCCCAAAACATCACTGCTCTAGATGAGATCTGCATGGAGGAATGGGCCAAAATACCAGCAACAGTGTGTGAAAACCTTGTGAAGACTTACAGAAAACGTTTGACCTCTGTCATTGCCAACAAAGGGTATATAACAAAGTATTGAGAAACTTTTGTTATTGACCAAATACTTATTTTACACCATAATTTGCAAATAAATTCATAAAAAATCCTACAGTGTTATTTTCTGGATTTTTGTTTCTTATTTTGTCTGTCATAGTTGAAGTGTACCTATGATGAAAATTACAGGCCACTCATCTTTTTAAGTGGGAGAACTTGCACAATTGGTGGCTGACTAAATACTTTTTTGCCCCACTGTAGGTATACAGTCACCTATCTCTGCAGATCCAGCCCTCCTTGCTCCCTGGGCCTTCACACATAAACACAATACATGTACACACACCTCCTGCCGCTATAAACACACACACACACTCATACTGTATAGCCTTATTAAAATCCTACATTGAGACAATAATTCTGCTATAATCACATGCTCTGTCTCTGTTTGTCTTTCTTCCCCACCTGCAGAGATCTGTTGGGCTCCGGTCTCAGGCAAAGTGGTAGGAGAGGTCAAGCTCTCCATCTCCTACAAGAGTGACAAGCTCTTCATCATGGTCATGCACATACGAGGCCTGGTGAGTGTGTGTGTGCGTGTGCATGCTTTCTGTGTGCGTGTGTACTTTGTAATGGTGTTGAAGACTTCTACTGTAGACTGTTATTTTAGATATATACTAACTATCCTTCCTCCTGTGCATTTCCTAGCAACCCTTGCAGGAAGGGACAGACCCTGACCCCTATGTCAAGCTGTACCTCCTCCCAGACCCCCAGAAAACCAGCAAGAGGAAGACCAAGGCCGCGCGCCGCACTTGCAACCCCACCTACAATGAGATGGTGAGACCTAGTTGATGTGTGACTGTGTATGTAACTTTGTGTATCTCGACTGTCCCTGTAGCTGGTGTATAACTCTGTGTGTCTTCTCTCTCTCTCTCTTTCTCTCTCTCTTTCTCTCTCTCTTTCTCTCTCTCTTTCTCTCTCTCTCTCTCTCTCTGTGTCTCTCTGTGTGTCTCTCTCTGTCTCTCTCTGTCTCTCTCTGTCTGTGTAGCTGGTGTATGACCGTATCCCTCGCGGAGATCTGCAGCAGAGGGTTATCCACCTACGGGTACTGGGGGATGGTGCATTCTGGGAAAACACCCTGCTGGGCGAGGCCTTCATCCCCCTGAAGACTCTGACACCTGGACAGTGCTGGGCAGACTGGCACCAACTGGGCACGCCCACCACCGACTCCACACACTGAGTGAGAGAGAGGTGGAGGGTGAGAGAGAGGGCGAGAAATTACTAATCAGGTCTGTGTGTGTGCACGCGCATAGGTCTGTTCAGTTGTGAGAGTTGGTCTGGTTTAATTCCCCCAATGGGGGTGTGTGTTGACTCCTATCATGCCCAGTGGGTGTGTGTGTTGACTCCTATCATGCCCAGTGGGGGTGTGTGTTGACTCCTATCATACCCAGTGGGGGTGTGTGTTGACTCATATCATGCCCAGTGGGGGGGTGTGTTGACTCCTATCATGCCCAGTGGGGGTGTGTGTTGACTCCTATCATGCCCAGTGGGGGTGTGTGTTGACTCCTATCATGCCCAGTGGGGGTGTGTGTTGACTCCTATCATACCCAGTGGGGGTGTGTGTTGACTCCTATCATGCCCAGTGGGGGTGTGTGTTGACTCCTATCATGCCCAGTGGGGGTGTGTGTTGACTCCTATCATGCCCAGTGGGGGTGTGTGTTGACTCCTATCATGCCCAGTGGGGGTGTGTGTTGACTCCTATCATGCCCAGTGGGGGTGTGTGTTGACTCCTATCATGCCCAGTGGGGGTGTGTGTTGACTCTTATCATGCCCAGTGTGTTTGTGTGGGTGTCTGTAGACTCACCGACGGTCAATCGTCACTGGACACTGTATCCATGGGACTGTACTATATGGACTTATTGTTAGGCAGGCTGGCCTCTGACCACCATAAAAAGGGATAACTACGGACCATGTGACCAGAAGGGAAGATTACCAATCTGTATCTCTGGTGACTCTGACTACCAGAATACCTTTTTCTGGTAACAACATGGCCTCCCAAGACCAGGTCACGAGGACCATGGGAGGAAGCAGAAGGCATTGCTACTCATTGAAAACATGGAGAGAATCTCAATTGCATACTCCTCTTGTCCTCTCTCCTCATCTCCTTCTCTAAACCCATTGGATGAGAAAGCCAGAGGTCCCTCCCCTCTGACCTTCTCCTCCAATGGGTTTTGAGAAGTAGGTGAGGAAAGAGGACGCGAGGAGTATGCAATCGATATTCTCTCATGGACCACATCTTTATCTAGGGCCAACAGATAGCCGTCCGTCTTTTCGCCTGATGAAAAAGACTTTGAAACAGGTTTAGTCCCCTTGGAAGTCATGTATTTCAAAAGAAAACTTTAAGTTTGGTTGTGTGGTATATGTATATTTTCATTTCTGTGTACCCCAGAATTATGTAAATTGTGATATGTGAATTATGTTGGGTCAGTCTTTCTGATTTGAGAGAGGGAATGAATGCTTTTGTACTGTTGTGGTGTAGAGATGTACAGTACCCACTGGACCTGCCTATGGTATGGGTCTACCCAAACACGTTATGGTGTGGGTCTACCCAAACACGTTATGGTGTGGGTCTACCCAAACACGTTATGGTGTGGGTCTACCCAAACACATTAAAGACTCTTTTTTTGTCCACTCAGTCAGTGACTGTAGCTACTCTACTGTAGAACTTGTTGGACCGTGTGTTTGTGTCTTCCATTGTTGAGTAGCTGTTGTTAACCAAGCTGTACCTAAGCTTCATTTGCCTATTTGATAATCGCTATTTGCATTTCAAATGTCTTTCAAATGTCTATTTTTAGCTTTTATCAATACCTTCACTAATATTTTTTGCATCAGTGCTTCTACACAACACATACGTGAATGTTGGGAAAATCTAACTGTTTGCTGGGGCCAGAGATGCACTGTATATCACAAAGAAAATGCTCTTTCAAACACAAAACTGAAACACCATTTAACTGCACCATTAACTGAATCCAGTGGACATATTGCACTTGGATTTATTTCTCTTGCATTTTTCACTTACATTGGACTTTCATGTTGTTTCAAACTACAAAGGGATCCTGCCTATGTATTATCCAGTACTGTAGCTATAATAGAAAACACAACAGCACACTGACAGGATAAGGGCAAAACAAGGATTGTGTGTGTGATTTCATACATACCAGGGAAAAAAACTCAACTACATGTACCTACAGCAGCATTGCTCTACCCATTTGTATCTTGTCTTTGGGAAGTGATTTGTCATTTTCTTCTGTAAGAGGCTTACACACTGGTCCTGTTTCACTCTGGCAGACAGACACTGTGACCTCTCGCAATGTAAAAAGTCACTTTTCATTGGAATAAACTGCTTGTGGGCAGTGTACTATATCCACACATAATCAATGTCTTAATTCACAGGTGAGAGGGAAAGATCAAGATTAACTCATGAATTAGGGCTAGGAGTTTTGACCTGACCAAGAAATGACCTGACCATGAAAAATTGCCAATACCTAGGACCAGGTTAATTCCTGGTCCAAGTCACTTGGTCTGGAAAAAAAACAACTTCTGGTCATATAGTTTCTCTGTGAAGGAAGTATCTCAAATAGAGCAGTTATTGGTAAGATATCATAACATCTTGGTGTCTGACGTTTTCAGATCACAATACAATTACAGACAGGCTAATACAGGTTAAGGCTGGCTTTCATAGGTGCTGAAATGTAACATGTAAAATGGAATATTTAGATACTATTTGGTTTGGTTTCCTTTGACATCACATACTGTTCAGCATACTCTGCCTAGGAGTTACTGACCAGTTCACCAGCCCTGTACAGTTATTTATTAATTTATGTCTGATTTAGCACATGAAGAATTGATAACATGTTTATTTTCCAGTTCATTCATGATTCATAAAGAGCACAGTTTTAGAAACAGGGATAGGTAGTCTGAACAGTTGTGTGTTGAATGACTAGAGGTTCGCCTCCCTGGGGCTAAAGAGCAGTAATCAAACAGCACTGGTATGCCTAACCCGGAACAACCAGTTTAACCACTGAACTCATTCAAAAACAACACATTATTTGACTGCCTTTTGAATGTGTCTGGTGGATATCTGCCTCTTTCTGTTTGGTTTCTAGAACATGAACAACATTTCCTCTGAGTTTCACAGCAGTCTGGATGGCTGCACTGTAGCTTTAGGCTCTGCAGTGTGAAGTTACAAGGTAAACTATATGATGGAAAGAGGACTTTCTCCATGTTGAGAGTGTAGGTGTTTGTTGTGTGCTATAAAGCTGATGACAGACATTGAAGTGAAAGTGTCTGATTTATTTTATGTGTGTCAGTTGTACCACTTTGGGGGAAAGGAGACTTCCTCGTCTCCTTTCCTTTCTGGTCTTGATACTGTAGCTAAGAGGAGAGTCGTATAGCTCTGGATCTCTATACAGTATATTACTCTGGCTAAAAGGGATATGATCAAAATATTGCTCTTGCCTCTCATGTTTAAGTACAGACCAGTGATTATGAATGGAAGGAGACTGGGAAAGGGGTTCATTTGAAGGCATTGGGACTCCCAAACCTAGCCCCAAGCCCCTAGCACCTAGCTGCTATGTACTAAGTGTAGATCTGAAAGGATATGAAGCAATATGGTGATCATTTCACCTAGTTTACCAGGAGGCACCTGTCTAAATCTTTTAGATCTATGTGAAGTGCCTATCTGGTAGGGACTAGGGGTATGGGTCTATTTGGGACTGGGTAAGGGTTTTACCTGGATCCTTCCAGGTCAAGGGACTGAACTCTGACCTCTATCATCCTGGGAAAATGGGACAGAATGTACATTTTTAAAATGAACTGGATCTTGTGTACTGTAAATGTAACGGATGTGAAATGGCTAGCTAGTTAGCAGGTAGCATTTCAATCAGTTACGTCACTTGCTCTGAGACTTAAGTAGTGTTGCCCCTTGCTCTGCAAGGGCCGCGGCTTTTGTGGAGCGATGGGTAACGACGCTTCGTGGGTGTCAGTTGTTGATGTGTGCAGAGGGTCCCTGGTTCGCGCCCGTGTCGGGGCGAGGGGACGCCGTAAAGTTATACTGTTACATAAATACTGAGAATATCATTAATGTGACCTATTTCTTTAATTCAGTATATAGTTCTAGTTGTTTTTCTTAATTTTTGACCATGTTATGTAATATAATTTGCACTAAATATCAAAATAAACTTGAATTGAAAAGACGTTTGTGTATTTTTGTGAGCGTAGCCGATGCGTGTTTCATTTGATGAAAGCCCCATGTAAGATTAAGCCACTGACTCAGAAGCTTTTGTCAGTAACATTCCAAATCATTGCACCATCTTGTTTTTATGGAAATAACATTGAAATATGTCTAATTACAATGGAAACCTAACTATTTGGTTTATCTGTTCATCTCAGTGTAGCTCAATGGCCAGACCCTGATAATCATGTTTACTTTGAGGCAGGGAGGATTTGTCTCAGTCAGTCTGCGTACCTCTGTGTTCCATCACACCCATCCACCCAGGCCTCTATCCTGTCCCCATACTGAGGTAACAATTACATTAGATCAGGCTAAGTGTGAATCACCCTGGGTTAACCTATGTGGGGAAACAAGGCTCATCATTGCAGGAGTGTTGCTCAGACAAGATCTGCTGGCTAAAGCTAAGAGACCACAGATGACCACATAGAAACATAAACACAGATGATGAGAATCTACAGTAGAATATTAATTTGAGCTACAGCAGGAAAATGATCCTGCATCAACAGGAAACATGAATTATGTGGATTATAATTAATGGACATTTTTGTATGGGTTGATATATTTTCGTAAGGGAAAATCAAACTTCAGCCTTTTTATTATAAACCTCAAATACACTACACGTTTAAATGTCCTGCATTGCAGGAAAGTTCTCCTGCAACAGGGTGGACAAATTAAGATCCTACCTCTGTATGGAATTCGACCGCTAGGAGTCAATGCCCCATACCAGTGTTATACTATATATGAGAAAGATTCAAATTACAGTCTGGTATCTAGGCACTCTTATAACAAACTAGGGCCCCCCAACTGAAACAACCAATCAACTGTCGTGTCTTTGGCATCATTAAAAGTGAAGACTGTTATTTTATTAAATCAATTCTCTGGAATTATTATTACGTGATTAAACTAATAATGTAAATGTAATTAACTAGGAAGTCGGGGCACCACGGAAAATCTTCAGATTACAAAGCAATAATTTTCAGAATATAACTCTTCAGATATTTTAATATCTGATCAATTAGGCTTCTATTATGGAATTATTCTTTACCTCACGTCAGTCCCATTCCAAACGTCGTAAATTGTTGCCTATCTGCTTGGACCCAGTCTTTACTATAAATCGTCCATACACCAATTGACTTAATAATTTATTTACTGACTAACTAAATAATCACAGAAATGCTTAAACAAACAAACAGTAGATATGTTACTAACAAATTATAGGTAAGATTCCCTAGTGGGCTAAGCCGATATGACGGCTTGGTGGACAAAGGGAAGTGGGTGTGGACTGAGAGCGGGAAAGACAAAATGGATCACTATACATAGTTGATAATTATAATGGTTGAACGGCTAATCCTAAGCACATGAACGCTCACTCATTCGGGAATAATTGCAATCAATATATATTTACGCCCATGTGTCTTAATCTTCCCTGTTGGAATCCGGTCCGTCTGCTGGAGAGTCAGTTCATCCCAGTCTCTCTCTCTTTCTGTTTCCCTGTTTTCGTGGTTAGAATGGATACTTCAGAGTACCATTCAGAAATGTTCTCATAGATAGATGTTTCAGCAGTTGTCGGTATTCTCGTCTCAGGTTTACATAATTTCTAGCTGCAGACTAGTAATTAGTATATAAGATTTGCTCTTATTCTGTAGCGATCTATAGTCTCAGAATTTAACCATTTCCAGCCGTGTAGCCAATGCTCCACGTGGTATGGTTAGGAATTGAATAACTATTCGCAATCACAGCTCACGCTGTGGGTTTGCTTAGTCTAAACTCAAACCTGTGCTACCTTAGTTTACGCCGAGATATGCGTGGTCTGAAGAGGATTTCCTCAGGAGGGTTTTTTATTTGTAACAGTAGAAAAGGTGATTCTATCACGCCTGATCATGTCTGTGCTCACGGGGGTGGGCCAATGACTTACTTAAACTTTAAAGGGAATACAATTCTCTCATATTAAAGGTTCAACATCGCATTACACCATTTCACAAATAGTTTGATCTTTACTCATTCCTTTTATACAAGAATTAGAAACAAACCCCATAATTGAGAAATGTACCCATTCAGACATATAGTGATGTGTGTTTCCTGTCTTCTCTGAGGTCACCGAATGAAACACTCGTCATACCCGTCCCTTAAGTGTCCACGGACCATTCCTACAAGTGGACATTTTGTTTCATTTTCCCATTTTGGGGATTTAGGAGTTCCGCCACGTGGAAACCATGTGTTTGATGTATTTCATACCATTCCACAGATTTCCCTCCAGCCATTACCACAAGCCTGTCCTCCCCAATTAAGGTGCCACCAACCTCCTTTGATTTGAACCATGCGATATACAATGCCTTGCAAAAGTATTCATCCCCCTTGGCTTTTTTTCCTATTTAGTTGCATTACAACCTGTAATTTAAATGGATTTTATTTGGATTTCATGTAATGGACATACACAAAATAGTCCAAATTGGTGAAGTGAAATGAAAAAATTACTGAAAAGTGGTACGTGCATGTGTTTTCACTCCCCTTGCTATGAAGCCCCTAAATAAAATCTGGTGCAACCAATTACTTTCAGAAGTCACATAATTAGTTAAATAAAGTCCACCTGTGTGCAATCTAATTGTCACATGATCTGTCACATGATTTCAGTATATATATATATACCTGTTCTGAAAGGCCCCAGTCTGCAACACCACTAAGTAAGCGGCACCATGAAGATCAAGGAGCTTGCCAAACAGGTCAGGGACAAAGTTGTGGAGTACAGATTAGGGTTGGGTTATAAAAAAATATCCAAAACTTTGAACATCCCACGAAGCACCATTAAATCCATTATTAAAAATGGAAAGAATATGCCAAGAGAGGGCCACCCACCAAAACTCACGGACCAGGCAAGGAGGGCATTAATCAGATAGGCAACAAAGAGACCAAAGATAACCCTGAAGGAGTTGCAAAGCCGCCACAAGGGAGATTGGAGTATCTGTCCATAGGACCACTTTAAGCCATACACTCCACAGAGCTGGGCTTTACGGAAGAGTGGCCCAAAAAAGGCCATTGTTAAATAGAAAAGTTAGCAAACGCGTTTGGCGCTCGCCCAAAGGCATGTGGGAGACTCCCCAAACATATGGAAGAAGGTACTCTGGTCAGATGAGACTAAAATTGAGCTTTTTGGCCATCAAGGAAAATGCTGTCTGGCGCAAACCCAACACCTCTCATCACCCCGAGAACACCATCTCCACAGTGATGCATGCTGTGGGGATGTTTTTCATCAGCATGCACTGGGAAACTGGTCAGAATTGAAGGAATGATGGATGGCGCTAAATACAGGCAAATTCTTAGGGGAAACCTGTTTCAGTCTTCCAGACATTTGAGACTGGGATGGAGGTTCACCTTCCAGCAGGACAATGACCCTAAGCATACTGCTAAAGCAACACTCGAGTGGTTTAAGGGGAAACATTTAAATGTCTTGGAATGGCCTAGTCAAAGCCCAGAACTCAATCCAATTGAGAAAAGATTGCTGTACACCAGCGGAACCCATCCAACTTGAAGGAGCTGGAGCAGTTTTGCCTTGAAGAATCCCAGTGGCTAGATGTGCCAAGCTTATAGAGACATACCCCAAGCTGTAAAAGGTGTCTCTACAAAGTATTGACTTTGGGGGAGTGAATAGTTATGCACCCACAAGTTCTGTTTTTTTGTCTTATTTCTTGTTTGTTTCACAAAAATATTTTGCATCATCAAAGTGGTAGGCATGTTGTGTAAATCAAATGATACAAACCCCCCAAAAATCTATTTTAATTTCAGGTTGTAAGGCAACAAAATAGGAAAAATGCCAAGGGGGTGAGTACTTTCGCAAGCCACTGTAGGCAGGCTATTACTATTAGCTATGTTTGGAGACAGTGTGTCTGTGTTATCATATGGACAATATTGCACAGTAAAATTTAAGGATGTCCATACAGTACCTGCTGCATTGTATGTTATACATCATGACTAACAACATAAGTATTTTGGGAATCAGGAGCAAAAGGGACAGTCTCTCACAACAATTTAGCTGTATACAGTGCATTCGGAAAGTATTCAGACCCCTTGACTTTTTCCACATTTTGTTACTTTACAGCCTTTTTCTAATATGGATTAAATAAATAAAAATCCTCATCAATCAACACACAATACCCCATAATGACAATGCGAAAAACAGTTTTTTAGACAATTTAGCAAGTGTATTAAAATTAAAATAAAAACACCTTATTTACATAAGTATTTAGATCCTTTGCTATGAGACTCGTAATTAAGCTGAGATGCATCCTTTTTCCATTGATGAAATTTGTCACATGCGCCGAATACAACAGGTACAAAAATGCTTACTTACAAGCCCTTAACCAACAATGCAGTTTTAAGAAAACACCCCCAAAAAGTAAGAGATGAAAATAACAAATAATTCAAGAGCAGCAGTAAATAACAATAGTGGGGCTATATACAGGGGGTACCGGTGTCGAGGTAATATGTACATGTAAGGTAGAGTTATTAAAGTGACTATGCATAGATAATAACAGAGAATAGCAGCAGCGTTCCAGAGGGGGCAATGCAAATAGTGGGTATCCATTTGATTAGCTGTTCAGGAGTCTTATGGCTTGGGGGTAGAAGCTATTTAGGAACCTCTTAGACCTAGACTTGGTGCTCCAGTACCGCTTGCCGTGCGGTAGCAGAGAGAAAAGTCCATGACTAGGGTGGCTGGAATCTTTGACAATTTTTAGGGCCTTCCTCTGACACCACCTGGTATAGAGGTGGCAGGAAGCTTGGCCCTGGTGATGTACTGGGCCGTACGAACTACTCTAAGTAGTGCCTTGCGGTCGGAGGCCGAGCAGTGATGCAACCCGTCAGGATGCTTTCGATGGTGCAGCTGTAGAACCTTTTGAGGACCCATGCCAAATAATTTCAGTCTCCTGAGGGGGAATAAGTTTTGTCATGCCCTCTTCATGACTGTATTAGTATGCTTGGACCATGTTAGTTTGTTGGTGATGTGGACGCCAAGGAACATGAAGCTCTCAACCTGCTCCACTACAGCCCCATCAATGAGAATGGGGGCGTGCTCGGCCCTCCTTTTCCTGTAGTCCACAATCATCTCCTTTGTCTTGATCATGTTGAGGGAGAGGTTGTTGTCCTGACACCACACAGTCAGGTCTCTGACCTCCCTATAGGCTGTCTCATCGTTGTCGGTGATCAGGCCTACCACTATTGTCATCAGAAAACTTAATGATGGTGTTGGAGTCGTGCCTGGACGTGCTGTCATGAGTGAACAGGGAGTACAGGAGGGGACTGAGCACGCATCTTTACTTTTACTCAAGTATGACAATTGGGTACTTTTTCCACCACTGGTAGCCATGCAAAAACCTGTAACTGGAGAGCAACACAGAGTGGAACATGAACTTGATTCTCAACACACTAGTAGGCCTATATAATCCCAAGGGTTAATAATGTATATATATTTAGAAAGACTGCCAAATGCATTCGACTCCTGCAATATTTCTAACTATTGAGTTTATCTTGAAACCCAGTATTGTGATATCATTTGTGTGAACTATCACCATCTCAACACCTGTCACACTGAGCTTTTTCCATACACTGTAGTATGCTGCAGGAGTCAGGATATTCACTTCCATTATATGACAGGGTAATTTCGTGTCATGTCATGCATAATCGCCATGTGGATTGCTGACGATGGTAACTGCGACGGTCCCTAAACATTTCTACAAGACCTCTTTCACGACACCCCCTACATTTTCTGATGAAATCCTCTTCTGAAAAGTGGGCAGAGGAGTCGACCGACCGTACAAGGAATCGCAACCATGATTGTAAAAAACAGAAGTATCGCACTGAAGTACTATAACGTGCTTGTCTATTTAGTTGATATCTATTGAATATTATATTTCTCATACGGATGCATTCCATGATTTTATTGTAATGAATTGTTGAGCTTCGTTGAAGTCTCGGATCAAGGTTTGCAACTGCGCTGTCGCCTGGTGCTACGTGCGAGAATCTAACCAGCTTTTTCTCCAACCAAGACCAAGATGGATTGCATATCTTCGTTTATCCTGCATTTCTCCACATGCTATGACTCGCCAAGGCTTTGCTCACTTTCTACCTTCACTACCCCTGTTTGTACGATACTTACCGCGCGAAATAAGTCTAACCACCACTCTCAGGAAAATGTCTCCCATACCATGGACAACATGGACGATGGTATTCGCTTGAACAGGAGGGCTAACCGGTATGCTATTGCTAGCCTTTCGGTGTAAGAAGCTGGATAAGGGACAACGGTAATGGATGTTTCACCTGTAACTATGGACAGTGCTCTGGAGTGCACACCAAGTTATGTCTCGAATGTGTCTCAAATCTCAAATGTGTCGCTAGCAACTTCCAGCGAAACGAACAGCTCTCAAAATCAAGATTACGTTAGCTAGCCAGGTAACAGCTGTTCAAACTAGCATTATTAGCACTAGTTAGCTAGATAACGAACGTTAGTTCTTGTTATCCTTTATTGCCAGACTAAAGTTTGATTGGCATATTTATTTTGGCAGTCTAGTTAATACACGAGTTATTAATATATTGTGAACTAGCTACTATATGTCAGCGTGTTAAATTGTCCTACACGTGTACGTTAGTTAACTAACCAAAAAGCTTTAACAAACTTCCCAGCAGGAAGCTGTCAAGCGGTATTCTTGATCGAAACTTTACTAATGTATCTTGCATAGTGACTATTTGTTAGCCACAAGCCAGTATTGAGAATGTTTAGAAACATGAATCGCGAGGAACACTTTTCTGGTGTGAAGACGCCTCCATCCACTCCCGCCGGGCATGGAGTGGCCTCTCTCCGGCAACCAAACCAGGAGCGCTCGTGGATGGGCATATTCTCCGCGGTTTCTAGGCCTGCCCTGTCATTTCTGCAAAAGTATATACCATGGCGCCCTAGTACTCCTGCCCTGCCTGACAATGTGACAGGGTGGGTCAGTGGGGATTTCAAAGATAACTTTGTAGAGGCAGAAAGCACATTTTTAGGACAACTGGACGACGTCTTGCCTGGAACTCAACACCATGCACATCATCTATCGTACCTGCAATACCAGCATGGTGGCCCTGGGCTAGTAGCGTCAGGTAATAGTACTCCGAGTTGGTTGACAGCAGATTCTCTTTACGAGTTAGGGATTCAAAATGCTGCTGAAATGGACTTAAATATAAGGCAACAAACTCCGGTAGGATACCTCGCAATCGCGAGAGGTTTTCTCAGTCATGTTTTGTTGAACGCAGCGTCGGCTCAGGAAATGAAACACACGGAGCAAGGGCATGTACTCGGTGGGAACGGTTGGTCATCTGACGCAGTGTCAGCCAGAGAAAATAGTACCGCTGGTAACTGGTGGGGTGGGCTTTGGGGAACCAGTAGCGCTCAAGGGTGGCTGTCAAATTTGTCTTGGAGAAAAGAGGGCACTGGGGAAAACAACAGTAATGGTCATTGTTTTCAACCAGAGTGTGGTACAAAGGCTAGAGTTACCAAGCCAACAGGGCTGTTTGCACAGATCGATGATAGCGAATCAATGGAAGGCAAAAGCACTGGCGCCTCCTGCAACAAAGAGGAGCCAACTGACAATGGAAGCCTTCAAACGGCCACCTGGTCAGAGTCTCTCCCTTTCCCTGACAGTTTCTCGTTAGATCACCGGGAAACAGTCGGTAACAGTGATCATCTTGTCAGAGTTGGAGCTGTCACTGCCTGCAGTGAGGTGGCAGTTTTTACCCCTGACCAGGACAATGGCTATTCCAGTCTGGAAGAAGGACAATCCACCTCCAGACTGTACATGTTAAGGCCTCCCATTGAAGAGCTACAGGGGATCACAGAGATGAAGGAAGAGACCATCCCATCTGACACACCAACACAGGGGAGCTCTGGAGAGAGTGGACCAGAGAGGGATGCATCCAATCAGAGAGAAGTGGGTGAGACTGCTGCCACTGGAGGGATGGAATTAGAGGAGGAGGAAGAGATTGAGGACTCTGACTTCTCAGACTCTGAGGAAGAGAAAACGGCGGCTGAGGGTCCATCGGTGTCTACCACCGCTCTGCCCCCCTCCACCCCCCAGTGCAGTAACAAGGCCATCGCCTACATCATGGGCAGCCCCTGCAGCGACGACAGCCAATCAGACGACTCACTCAGTGAGGAGGATGACGATGGTTTCGACAGTGAAGGCTCGTCAGAATTCTCCAATTCCGAGTTGTTGGATGACGATGAAGAGGAGGGTGATTCTGAGACTGAAAGACTGTGGAACTCACTGTGCCAAAGCAGGGACCCCTACAACCCCCAAAACTTCACTGCCCTCCTTACCACCCCCAAGACCATCCACTCCACCTCTACAGCCACCACAGCCTGCTCCACTCACACCTCACCCTCAGAGCAACCTCCCTCTCCCCTCTCTTCTTCCCCCTCTCCTGCGGAGGAGTTTGGCTCAGAGTCCAGCAGCAGTGAGGTGGATGAGGCTGAGAGCCTGAGGCTGTGGGACTCCTTCAGCACCACCTCAGACCCCTACAGCCCATTCAACTTCCAGGCCCTGCTCAGGACTAGAGAGCCAGTCTGGACCAGGGCAAAAGCAGGGACAGGGGCGTGCTGTAAGAAGAGCAGCAAGACAACCCCCCGTCATGGACAGGGCCAGGGACAGAGCCACTCACCCCCCCAGTACAGGAAGGAGGAGGCAGAGGAGAGACTGGACAGTGGCTTCTCAGAGATCCTTCCCACCCCAGAGATCACCACCACGGCCTGCGTCACAGTCAAAAAGGTCAGTATTGGCGACTTTCTGGTAGGCCTAAAGAAAGCGCCACACACCTTGATATTCATATGTTCCTCATTCTGTTTTTACAAAATGGGAGGTCTATTCTTAAATAATATCAGTCACATTGTCATCCATGGGCATTGGTCACTCACATGACTGTAGTAAAATGTGAGAACCTGGCAAAGACTCCTAAAATGATTGATCTTCCCACTCAGCAGTTAACTGCTGGAGGCTGTTTGTTAATGAGTAGCTGAAGAGGAAGCATTGTTTTATCTCCTGTGGTGTACTTATACTGCATCGACATAGTCTGACGGGGCCAGCGGGTTTTCCGGACCCCGTGACTGACGTGAGTTTTTCTACATCACTTCGGCTCATGTGGTCTGGAAAGACGTGTACGTTCATTAAAAATTAATAATAATTGGAGCTCATTGTTCAAACTTCTTATCCGACGTGGTTATCACACAGTTTTTGTGCTGGGTTGTTGTGGGAAAATTCAAACTTTACCACATTCTCTAACTGATGGATTTAGAACTTTGGAGTCTATTACTCACTCAGCATACAGAAAGGGGAAGAGGGACTGACTGCATTTGCTGTTCTGTTTTTATGTGTTAGTATTCCTGTCTGACTGTGAGTGATGGAAACCTATGCAACAACCCTTTCCCCCGCTCTCTTGTGACTCGCTGGTGTAAGAGTCCCATATCTGTACCAGGGAGACCAGAGTCGGAGAGGCTGGGTGCACTTAGTGAACCTCTACAGCTCTGTATAATGTAATAAAACATTTTTCATTATAGACATTCCCATTGAAATGTGCTGAAATGCTATGAATGACAAGTCACTCATAGAGCTGTAGCTAAAGCAGCACATTGTCTGCTGTTAGACAGATGTGAGTGAAGGCTGTAGCTAAATCAGTAGTAATACTCTAGCAGTACATTGCTGTGAAACGTGTCTGTCCCAGCCAGTGGAATGGAAGATAATCAGCATGAGAGTAGACCTAGTCATCCACGAGCACAGTCCCACGGCTGTCTTTGATATAGTCTGGCTGTATTTTCCATGCCCTTTGTATTACATTATCCTCCTATTAGGAGCACACAACTGCCATGTTACTTAGCAACGGAAATTGAATTTCTCTGAAGCCCTTATATTTTTATTTCTCTGACTCGGCGCGCTGGCTCATAACGTTATTGCAATGCTTCCACAACGTTCTCCCAACCCTTCAGCCCATGCCGAGCAGATGTCTTCCGTCTGTAATAACCTCCACTCTGATGGTGTATGATGGTACTGGTAACCTCAGGAGGCTGCTGCTTATGGAGGACATTTATTGTCTCTGTGATGAGCTATGGGGCATCCATCACACAGCCAATCCCCCCCCCCTTTTTTTTTTCTATAACTTTGCCTCTCCTGGTCTCTGCCCAAACGGTTGCAGCTCTAGACGTGTAGTGTTGCCTCCCAGTGATGAGCGATGGGTATAAATCTAAATCATTTCATTGTCACATTACGAATGCTGCTTAGAGGGCCTAGTTGAGTTTCTTAAATTGATTGAGTGAAATTTGAAAAAATGCAGAGAGCTGTGGAGCAAGTGTGTTTTTCATTATGTGTGTGAATGTCGGTTAGGACTACCGTTTAAAATGGAAGTGTCTTTTGTTGTTGACATAATTGTAGGTTTCAGTTTTGGATGCTTTATGCACTGCAGTTTCTCCTTTCAGAATATTGAGGTGATATTGAGTTGACCTAGTTTTGTCAAGCTGAAATGTTGTCTAGTGAGTTTGAATGTACGCAGAAGTAAACTTTACATCTGGCCTGCAGGTGTTTCAGTGAGAAGGTTCTAGTCTGTGGTGATGTATGTAGTTCTCTCTCTCCAGGTTGGTTTCCGTGATGAGGTGGATGAGTTTTACGCCAGCGAGGACGATGAGGACAGGCGTGGGCCGTGGGAGGAGCTAGCCAGAGACCGCTGTCGCTTCCTCCGCCGTGTTCAAGAGGTGGAGGAGAGCATCGGCTACGTGTTCAGCTCCACCTTCCGCCTCACCGTCTGCCAGAGACTACAACACCACAGCTGACCCCTAACCTCTGACCACTACAACACAACTGATAGTAAATCCTGTTTCTCTGTGACCCTCTAACACCCCTCCCTGTCCCTAAATCCTATTTTCAACAGACTGCATCAGAACTTCTTAGTCATCCCCCCTACCCAGTGACCCCCCCCCCCAACTCCCAAACCTTCAGACTGGATGTGCAGAAAATACCACTTCAGAGCTATTGACTAGACCAGTGGTTTCCAAACTGTGGGTCGGAACCAGGGGTTCAGGTGGGTTGCTTGTGCGTTACAAAAAATATATATACTTTTTTAATGCATTTTTGGGGATGGGAAAATCTTTCTTTGTACACTTAAACAACTAAATAGAAAGTGCGTACAAAAGATAGTGGACCTATATATTTTTCCTCATAAAAATGGCTTAAAATATCATTTTTAATTTCAGCTTCAGTAAAAAAAAATGTGTAGACTTACAGGAAATAAGCTTTAAAACTGCAACATTTTTTTAAATTATTTTTTTCACCGTTCAATTTATGGAAGTTAAAAGTTTGGGAACCCCTGGACTAGACGACATCCCCTCAGCTCTCTCTCCTGACCCCTTACTGTCACTCTGGGGTGTTGAAGTCTTGATAATACAGACTTTCTCCCTTTCTTCCCACCCGCCTCCTGATCGTTTGCTGTTTTGTTTTAATCTCAGTGGAGTGATTACCTAATGTAGGATATGATTAAGGGCGACTGCATATTGCTAACTAGGAGGTATACATCTAATGTAAAGGTACAAGGGCTTACTGGATGCAGTGGGACAAACCCAGTCTAACACAGAGCAGCTATTCTGCTGAGCTGAGTAACCTGACTGGAAAACAGAACTCTACACAAGACACTTCAGCCAAAAGTGTCTTTTGTATTTCGTTTTAAAATTGGTTTTATTATTTTGTCCCATTGATTTAAACTGCGCTTTTGGCATTGCTCCGTCCTTCTCTCTGACACATCCATCTGGGTCTCTGCTCTCAGTAGTGTTCTCAGTTTCATGTCATTGTGACCTGAACCCAGGCATGGTCACTGTTTAAGAGGTTCAGCATAATCCTACTCAGCACCCACAGCCAAGTGTCACACTGTTCTCTGAAGCTGGATTGGGTTTAAGAGCTTTTGGAATGCAAACTTGGTTTTTAATGAAATGTTATCTTCCTGTAAACCATGACATGCAGAGTACACACTATAATTGACAGTGTTCTATTTGATTTGATCCTACGCAGGGGTTGTAAACATACAGTATGAAGTGTAAAACACTTCAAAACACTCCAACTGTATTGGTGGTTAGTGTTAAAACCAAGCCTGTGTTGTTGTCTTCCTGGTTTGTCATTTCGCAGGACCGAGTTTGGGAAAGCCTGATTCAGCAGTCGCTTTTATTGAGAGTGACTTACAGGTATTTATTGCCAAACAAGCAGGTATTTCTAGTGAACAGTCAGAGATCCTCTGACTATTTCTGGGCTGAAGTGAAGGCTATAAGGGTTAAGTGGAAGTATGTGCATGATCCTTGTCTTAAGTATCCTCCTTTCCTCTATCTACTTCCCTCACTGTGGTTCCCAGAATAAACAATTGCTTTAATCTATCTACAATTTTCACCAATAGACCTTCAATAATGCTTTCTCAAATGTAAAGCTTGCATCCATCAATGGTCATCTTGGAAAGGAGATGTGTTAAGGAAGCCCTTCTCTAGTTATAACACATCTTAAGTGCTTTTCGTGAGACCCAAATTCACTGAACTTAAACCTCTTACCCCTGCTATTTAACCCTGTGATGCCTGTACGGACCCAGTGTTGTGTATCTATTGTTGAGGGGTTAGTGTCCCTGCTGTGGATAAAGTGTTAACCTCTGTTGTGACCAGGTGGGAAAAAAGCAGGGATGTGAAACGCACGATATTCTGAAGTGATTCTCATAATGAAAAAAATACAATATGAAAGCTGTGCTCGGATCTGAAGAATATAAACTCTTTAACTTGGTGTTATTTTAGTCAGTAAAATTAACATGAAATTGTTTTATTTTTGTAAAACATTTTAGAATGAGTTAGTTGCGCTGCATAACTTATACATTTTGAATTCATATTCATTGAAAATAAATCAATATTGAATTATGAATGCGTTTCTTCTTGTTTCTTGCCCCATATTTCCCAGCAAATAATTTCCTCGTCTTAATTTGTTTGACTGTTCATGATTTTAAAATGTGGTTCGGGCGCAACACCGAACTGGAGGGAGGGTTGTGATGATCATCATAAAAGGGCACTTGACCCCAAACTGGTACGGCACCATTAAACAGTGTCCAAAACATTAAGAACACCTTTCTTTTGCTCTCAACAGCCTCAATTCATGATGGCATGGACTCCACAAGGCGTTAAAAGCATTCTACAAGGATGTTGGCTCCAATACGTCCCACAGTTGTATCAAGGTGGTTGGATGTACTTTGGGTGGTGGACCATTCTCGCTCGATACACACAGGAAACTTGAGCGTAAAAATAAAAACAGAGGAGTTGCAGTTCTTGACACAAACCGGTGCGCCTGGCACCTACAGTACCCTGTTCAAAAGCACAAAATCTTTTGTCATGTGTTGATACCATGCTGTGTTACGTGTTGCTGCCATGCTGTGTTACGTGTTGCTGCCATGCTGTGTTACGTGTTGCTGCCATGCTGTGTTACGTGTTGCTGCCATGCTGAGCCGTTGTCTTAGGTCTCTCTTTATGTAGTGTTATGGTGTCTCTTATTGTGATGTCTGTTTTGTCCTATATTTATTTATTTTTCAAATCCCAGCCCCCTTCTCCGCAGGAGGCCTTTTGGTAGGCTGTCATTGTAAATAATAATTTATTCTTAACTGGCTTGCCTTGTTAAATAACACATTCACCCTCTGAATGACACACATACATAATCCATGTCTCAAGGCTTAGAAATCCTTTAACCGGTCTCATCCCCCTTCATCTACACTGATTGAAGTGGACTTAACAAGTGACATCAATAAGGGATCATAGCTTCCACCTGGATTCACCTGGTCAGTCTCATGGGAAGAGCAGGTGTTCTTAATATTTTGTACATGCAGTGTAGATAGGTTCGTCACTAGCTACCACAGACAAAGTTATAAAACGCCTATTTCTGCAATGTATCTTCCTAAATTCAGATCTGAACCTTAACGCTAACCACACTGCTAACCTTATGCCTAACCCTAACCTTAAATGAAGACCAAAAAGCACATTTTTTATTTGTTGATTTTTACAATAAAACCAATTTGGACTTTGTGTTTGTGCTATCTAGTGGAACCCTGAATATAGTGATCCACTTTTCTACTGTCCACACAGTAAAAAAAAAAATCAGAATGTACTGTAACATTGTATGCACCTGGGCTGTACTAGGCTCCAGTATTTAGCATGGAGTCAGTGGATTTTTTTATCTTAGCAACTGGAGCCAGTCAGCAATGTGAATGTGCAGTAGGAGGTCAAAACATGCACAGATGCAAACAGCTGTCAGAGACCAACAGGTCCACCTCCCCAAAACACCACAGGCATACTCAGCCTAGAAAGGATTATAGAAAGATTAGCCTATTTTGGGGGGATTTCAGCCTCAATCCTAGAGGCACTCAAAATCAGTAAGAGATGGGTGGCTAAATATATAAAGATAAACAAATCCTTCTACAGATCATTATGGATAGTGGATACATGGCAATCATTTTAATAGGATAAAACCAATGATGTACATATACAAACACTTGGATTTGTCAGTGGTATTTGTTGAAGATACTTATGCCCACAAGAGCGAGCTATATTATAAGTTATATATATTTTGTCAAAACATTTTTTTTTATTGTAACACAATCTACAGCTCAACATTGACATTACATTCAGTCATCTGATTCCCATAGTTTTTTTGTAATGTTCCATTATCAACCAATAGAGGTCGCTCTTGCTTATAACAGGAGCGGACCAGTCGATCGACTGAGATGGAGATCTCAATTGCATACTGCGCACGCCCTCGTCTCCTTAAAACCTATTGGATGAGAAAGTCAGAGGTCCGTCCCCTCTGACCTTCTCCTGTAATGACTTTTGAGAAGGAGACGAGGACGTGAGGAGATCTTCCCGAGGACTGGGCAACTGCTTTCTGCTTAAAACGATCATAATTGTGATTTGCTGCGTAACAACATGATACATTTGCTTATTAATGAATTGCTATGCATTGCAATAGCCTTTTTGCAAACCAAGTAGCATACAGTATGTGGTTATATTTATTATTTGTAGAAAACTGAAAAGGTGTAGGATAGGACCAAATGTTGATTGCTGGATGCAGATTTAATCCATTTAATCAATTTAATCAGTGTGTGGCTTTCACAGTTTTTGTGGTTGCATTATAAAAAATATGAAGAACCAAGCAAATCTGAAACAGTTCAGTTGAGATTAGTCTATATTTTCGCATTTATGTGACCTGTGTGGCAAAGTCTGATCAAAGTCTGAGAACTCTATTCCTCTTCTGATATTTGGTGCTCCGCCTGCAGGTACATCCTGGCCATGGAAAAGTTAATCTGGGACTGGCCAATGCTGTCATCTCATTGCCTGAATGGAATGCCTGGAGGTGGTGCATAGGAGGAGATTAAAGGCATG
This sequence comes from Salvelinus fontinalis, assembly GCF_029448725.1. Taxonomy (NCBI): domain Eukaryota; kingdom Metazoa; phylum Chordata; class Actinopteri; order Salmoniformes; family Salmonidae; genus Salvelinus; species Salvelinus fontinalis. The sequence continues at coordinate 29,320,765 of NC_074682.1, read as the reverse complement.
TCTCTCTCTAATGAAAGGGGAATTGAGCAGCTGTGACGTTGCCACCCACCACCAATCCAGAGAGCACTCTCTCCCCTCCCTCTCCCCCTTCCTCTCTCCCCCTCCCTTGCTCTCTCTTCATCTCCCTCTCTCTATCTCCCCATCATCACTGCATACAGAATTACTGCCAGCCTTGATGGGGTCATGTGACATTTAAATACCCTGGGATTTTCAACTGGGCATGCTCCATTGTATCACTTGGCCGCTTCCCCTCCTCCTCTTCAACTCCTCCCTCTATCCGTCCCTCCTTTATTCATCCTTTCCTGAGGAGAGGATGCCTATTATTGTCCTGTATCCCTGCTGTCACGCTGGAGCCTGTAGTTACTGGGACTACTGTCTCTAGCTGTATCTCTGTTTCTTTCTCTATGGTTCTCTGGCTGACAGAGAGCTGTCTTTACCCTGTACTGTGAGGGTGTGGAGGGATAGATAGTGTGTTATTCCTCGTTCCTCTCCCATCTCCTGATGTCTAACCGGACTCACTGACCGTCTGCTGCTCTCTGCTCTCTCCTAGATGGATGAATGGATAGATGTACATGGTTCTAGCCTGTCTGTCTAACACCCTCATTGACTAGCTGACTACAGAGGAAGAAGGAGGAGGGACACCGCAAACATCAATTCAGCAGGTGGCTGGTAAGGGACACGCAGATTCATAGTGTCTGTGTGCAGGCACCACCAGTGCATTTCCAACATGTCTTGACTTTATGGAAATAAGCAAGTTAGAGGGAGCACTAGTGTCTGCGTTACTGTGTCTGTGTTTCTGTGTTACTGTGACTGTGTTAGTATGACTGTGTGTCTGTGTATTTGCTTTTAAGTATACAGTGCAATTGCTGTGTGTTAATGTTGATGGTCATTGACTGTTTTTATTGCTGCACACAGACCGATGCTCTCTCATATTGCAGAGAGAGGGTTGGGTCAGAGAGGGCAGAGGTTGGCTGGTGGTTGAAGTAGTGGTTCGGTGGAGCTTGAGTTATGGTTGTGGCTAGGTTTGGGGGCTCAGATGTTTTGGGGTGAGGCCAGTTGCCAGGTTGTTGGTCCCAGTGTTGGAGCCCCACTGCAGATGGGCATAGTCTGTCAGTCAGGGACGCTAGCTAACACACACACACACACACACACACACACACACACACACACACACACACACACACACACACACACACACACACACACACACACACACACAAGAAACACACACTGCACATGCATTTACACAATACTTAAACACTCCCACAACAACACAGTACTGACTCCCACCAGTCTCCAGCATGTTGATATGTTAATGGGTGGCATTTTGCAGTGCTATGCTGTATGTTAAATGCCTCATGGCAGGACTAAGCCCATCCAATCCCAACCAAGCCAGGCACGGCCAATCTGAGCCAAAGCAGGGGGGGATGAGGTGGACTTTGATTCAGAGGATAAGCGTGATTAACTTCAACAGGCGTCCCTCGTGTGTGTGTGTGTGTGTGTGTGTGTGTGTGTGTGTGTGTGTGTGTGTGTGTGTGTGTGTGTGTGTGTGTGTGTGTGTGTGTGTGTGTGTGTGTGTGTGTGTGTGTGAATGAATGAATGAGTCTCCAGGTGTCTGATTAACATTGGCATTAATACACCCTGACAGTGACTGAGGAATTAGACTGACCCGTTAATGCCTGTTTTAGAGTTAGGGTATTGTAGTGTGTGTGTTTTGTCTATGAGACCCTGGCAGTTGCCTGCAATTGAGGTGCTTCCGATTTGCTTTTCTATGAATGCATGTGGATGGAAACACACACACATATGCTCACGCACACAGACTGTACACACACAGTCTTGTACAGCTAACCGTGAGGGGACACACAATTTAGTCCCATTCAAAATCCTATTTTCAGTAACCCTTAACCCTAAACCTAACCTGAACTCTTACCCTAACCCCAATCCCAAAACCTTGTGGGGACTAACAAAATGTCCCCAGTTGGTCAATTTTTTATTTGTTTACTATTCTGGTGGGGAATTCTGGTCCCCACAAGAATAGTTAAACACGTCATCACACACACACACACACACACACACACACACACACACACACACACACACACACACACACACACACACACACACACACACACACACACACACGTCTTCCTGTCTCTTGGCAGGTCACACTATGTTCTGATGGTGATTCCTAGCACTCTGCCAGCGTGTGGCCTGAAATGATGCCCAAAATAGAGCTGTGATTTTGATTGACGTCCCTCTCCTCTGTTTGGCTCTCTCTTCATTCTCATCTATCTATCTATCTATCTATCTATCTATCTATCTATCTATCTATCTAAAATTGAAGTCGGAAGTTTACATACACTTAGGTTGGAGTCATTAAAAATAGTTTTTCAACCACTCCACAAATTTCTTGTTAAAAAACTATAGTTTTGGCAAGTTGGTTAGGACATCTACTTTGTGCATGACAAGTAATTTTTCCAACAATTGTTTACAGACAGATTATTTCACGTATACTTCACTGTATCACAATTCCAGTGGGTCAGAAGTTTACATAAACTAAGTTCACTGTGCCTTTAAACAGCTTGGAAAATTACAGAAGATTATGTCATGGCTTTAGAAGCTTCTGATAGGCTAATTGACATCATTTGAGTCAATTGGAGGTCTACCTGTGGGACCACATAGCTGTCAGACCACATAGCTGTCATACCGCTCAGGAAGGAGACGCGTTCTGTCTCCTAGAGATAAACGTACTTTGGTGCGAAAAGTGCAAATCAATCCCAGAACAACAGCAAAGGACCTTGTGAAGATGCTGGAGGAAACAGGTACAAAGTATCTATGTCCACAGTAAAACGAGTCCTATATTGACATAACCTGAAAGGCCGCTCAGCACGGAAGAAGCCACTGCTTCAAAAGCGCCATAAAAAAACCAGACTATGGTTTGCAACTGCACATGGGGATAAAGATCGTACTCTGGTCTGATGAAAAACAAATACAACTGTCTGGCCATAATGACCATCATTATGTTTGGAGGAAACAGAAGGAGGCTTGCAAGCCGAAGAACACCATCCCAACCGTGAAGCACGGGGGTGGCAGCATCATGTTGTAGGGTGCTTTGCTGCAGGAGGGACTGGTGCACTTCACAAAATAAATGGCATCATGAGGAGGAGATTTATGTGGATATATTGAAGCAACATCTCAAGACATCAGTCAGGAAGTTAAAGCTTGGTCGCAAATGTGTCTTCCAAATGGACAATGACCCCAAGCATACTTCCAAAGTTGTGGCAAAATGGTTTAAGGACAACAAAGTCAAGGTATTGGAGTGGCCATTACAAAGCCCTGACCTCAATCCCATAGAAAATGTGTTGGCAGAACTGAAAAAGTGTGTGCGAGCAAGGAGGCCTACAAACCTGACTCAGTTACACCAGCTCTGTCGGGAGGAATGGGCCTAAATTCACCCAACTTATTGTGGGAAGCTTGTCGAAGGCTACCCGAAACGTTTGACCCAAGTTAAACAATTTCAAGGCAATGCTACCAAATACTATTTGAGTGTATGTAAACTTCTGACACTGGGAATGTGATGAAAGAAATAAAAGCTGAAATAAATAAATCATTCTCTCTACTATACATTCTTAAAATAAAGTGGTGATCCTAACTGACCTAAGACAGGGAATTTTTACTAGGATTCAAAGTCAGGAATTTTGAAAAACTGAGTTTAAATGTATTTGGCTAAGGTGTATGTAAACTCTGACTTCAACTGTATCTATCTTTCTCTCTCTCTCTCTTGCTTTCTCTCTTGCTCTCTCTCTTTCTCTCTCTCTTGCTCTCTCTCTCCCCTCACTGTTTCCTTCCCCCTATCTCTCCTACTGTGTGCTGTTTGCTGTGTGTTGATTGGTTTGTAGATAATATAACTGTTATCCTGCATCCCTATTGGTTGACCGAGTGTTGTTTCCCTGTGATGACTGCAAGATGTTGTTTGTTATGGTTGTTCTGAACTGTGCGTGTGTGTGTGTGTGTGTGTGTGTGTGTTTAAGCAGGGAGTGGGGTTATTGCCGCAGTGCTTGCTTTCTGCACCCGATTTGGAGAGTGAGCTAAGGAGACTGGCAGAGGGTGTGATCAGAAATTTAAGCACGTATCAGTGCACACACACACAAACAGGCACACATACTGCGTGCTTGTAGTGTTTCAGTAGAATACTGAGCAGGGTGGAGTGAATACTGTGTTTCAGTAGAATACTGAGCAGGGTGGAGTGAATACTGTGTTTCAGTAGAATACTGAGCAGGGTGGAGTTAATACTGTGTTTCAGTAGAATACTGAGCAGGGTGGAGTTAATACTGTGTTTCAGTGGAATACTGAGCAGGGTGGAGTGAATACTGTGTTTCAGTAGAATACTGAGCAGGGTGGAGTGAATACTGTGTTTCAGTAGAATACTGAGCAGGGTGGAGTTAATACTGTGTTTCAGTAGAATACTGAGCAGGGTGGAGTGAATACTGTGTTTCAGTAGAATACTGAGCAGGGTGGAGTGAATACTGTGTTTCAGTAGAATACTGAGCAGGGTGGAGTGAATACTGTGTTTCAGTAGAATACTGAGCAGGGTGGAGTGAATACTGTGTTTCAGTAGAATACTGAGCAGGGTGGAGTGAATACTGTGTTTCAGTAGAATACTGAGCAGGGTGGAGTGAATACTGTGTTTCAGTAGAATACTGAGCAGGGTGGAGTTAATACTGTGTTTCAGTAGAATACTGAGCAGGGTGGAGTGAATACTGTGTTTCAGTAGAATACTGAGCAGGGTGGAGTGAATACTGTGTTTCAGTAGAATACTGAGCAGGGTGGAGTGAATACTGTGTTTCAGTAGAATACTGAGCAGGGTGGAGTGAATACTGTGTTTCAGTAGAATACTGAGCAGGGTGGAGTGAATACTGTGTTTCAGTAGAATACTGAGCAGGGTGGAGTGAATACTGTGTTTCAGTAGAATACTGAGCAGGGTGGAGTTAATACTGTGTTTCAGTAGAATACTGAGCAGGGTGGAGTGAATACTGTGTTTCAGTAGAATACTGAGCAGGGTGGAGTGAATACTGTGTTTCAGTAGAATACTGAGCAGGGTGGAGTGAATACTGTGTTTCTCTGCAGAGCACTGCTGCAGAACTACAACGCCAGCTACCTCACCCCCCCCCCCTCTCTTTCTCTCTCTCTCCCTCCCCTCTCTTTCTTTCTCTCTGTGTTTGAGAGGTTGTAGTATATGTGTTTGAGAGGTTGTGGTATATGTGTTTGAGAGGTTGTAGTATATGTTTTTGAGAGGTTGTGGTATATGTGTTTGAGAGGTTGTGGTATATGTGTTTGAGAGTTTGTGGTACATGTGTTTGAGAGGTTGTAGTATATGTTTTTGAGAGGTTGTGGTATATGTGTTTGAGAGGTTGTAGTATATGTGTTTGAGAGGTTGTGGTATATGTGTTTGAGAGGTTGTAGTATATGTGTTTGAGAGGTTGTAGTATATGTGTTTGAGAGATTGTAGTATATGTGTATGAGAGGGATGTGGTATATGTGTTTGAGAGGGATGTGGTATATGTGTTTGAGAGGATGTAGTATATGTGTTTGGAAGGTGGTAGTATATGTTTTTGAGAGGTTGGGGTATATGTGTTTGAGAGGTTGTAGTATATGTGTTTGAGAGGTTGTGGTATATGTGTTTGAGAGGTTGTGGTATATGTGTTTGAGAGGTTGTAGTATATGTGTTTGAGAGGTTGTAGTATATGTGTTTGAGAGGGATGTGGTATATGTGTTTGAGAGGGATGTGGTATATGTGTTTGAGAGGTTGTGGGATATGCTTTTGAGAGGTTGTGGTATATGTGTTTGAGAGGGATGTGGTATATGTGTTTGAGAGGTTGTGGTATATGCTTTTGAGAGGTTGTGGTATATGTGTTTGAGAGGTTGTGGTATATGTGTTTGAGAGGGATGTGGTATATGTGTTTGAGAGGTTGTGGTATATGCTTTTGAGAGGTTGTGGTATATGTGTTTGAGAGGGATGTGGTATATGTGTTTGAGAGGTTGTGGTATATGCTTTTGAGAGGTTGTGGTATATGTGTTTGAGAGGTTGTGGTATATGTGTTTGAGAGGTTCTGGTATATGTGTTTGAGAGGGATGTGGTATACAGTTGAAGTCGGCAGTTGACATACACCTTAGCCAAAATACATTTAAAGTCTGTTTTTCACAATTCCTGACATATAATCCTAGTAAACATTCTCTGTCTTATGTCAGTTAAGATCACCACTTTATTTTAAGAATGTGAAATGTCAGAATAATAGAAGAGAGAATTATTTCTTTCAGCTTTTATTTCTTTCATCACATTCCCAGTGCATCAGAAGTTTACATCCACTCAATTAGTATTTGGTAGCATTGCCTTTAAATTGTTTAACTTGGGTGAAACACTTTGGTTGGCCTTCCACAAACTTCCCACAATACGTTGGGTGAATTTTGGCCCATTTCTCCTGACAGAGCAGGTGTAATTGAGTCAGGTTTGTAGGCCTCCTTGCTCGCACATGCTTTTTCAGTTCTGCCCGCAAATGTTCAATGGGATTGAGGTCAGGGCTTTGTGATGGCCACCTCAATACCTTGACTTTGTTGTCCTTAAGCCATTTTGCCACAACTTTGGAAGTATGCTTGGGGTCATTGTCCATTTGGAAGACCCATTTGCGACCAAGCTTTAACTTCCTGACTGATGTCTTGAGATGTTGCTTCAATATATCCACATAATTTTCCTCATGATGCCATCTCATTTGTGAAGTGAACCAGTCCCTCCTGCAGCAAGCACCACTACAACATGATGCTGCCACCCTCGTGCTTCACGGTTGGGATGGTGTTCTTCAGCTTGCAAGCCTCCCCCGTTTTCTTCCAAACATAACGATGGTTTTTATGGCCAAATAGTTCTATTTTTGTTTCATCAGACCAGAGGACAATTCTCCAAAAAGTACAATCTTTGTCCCCATGTGCAGTTGCAAACCATAGTCTGGGTTTTTTATGGCGCTTTTGAAGCAGTGGCTTCTTTCGTGCTGAGCGGCCTTTCAGGTTATGTCGATATAGGACTCGTTTTACTATGGATATAGATACTTTTGTACCTGTTTCCTCCAGCATCTTCACAGGGTCCTTTGCTGTTGTTCTGGGATTGATTTGCACTTTTCGCACCAAAGTACGCGTCTCCTTCCTGAGCGGTATGACGGCTGCCTGGTCCCATAGTGTTTATACTTGCGTACTATTGTTTGTACAGATGAACGTGGTACCTTCAGGCATTTGGAAATTGCTCCCAAGGATGAACCAGACTTGTGGAGGCCTACACTTTTTTTCTGAGGTCTTGGCTGATTGCTTTTGATTTTCCCATGAGTTTGAAGGTAGGCCTTGAAATACATCCACAGGTACACCTCCAATTGACTTAAATGATGTCAATTAGCCTATCAGAAGCTTCGAAAGCCATGACATCATTTTCTGGAATTTTCCAAGCTGTTTAAAGGCACAGTGAACTTCTGACCCACTGGAATTGTGATACAGTGAATTATAAGTGAAATAATCTGTCTGTAAACAATTGTTTGAAAATTACTTGTGTCATGCACAAAGTCGATGTCCTAACCGACTTGCCAAAATTATAGTTCGTGAACAAGAAATTTGTTCACAAAGTGGTTGGAAAACAAGTGGTTGAAAAACAAGTTTTAATGACTCCAACCTAAGTGTATGTAAACTTCCGACTTAACTGTATGTGTTTGAGAGGTTGTAGTATATGTGTTTGAGAGGTTGTCGTATATGTGTTTGAGAGGTTTTAATATGTGTTTGGAGGGATGTGGGATATACATCATTGTATATACAGAAGTATGTGGACACCCCCTCAATTAGTAGATACGGCTGTTTCAGCCACACCAAATCAAATCAAATGTATTTATATAGCCCTTCTTACATCAGCTGATATCTCAAAGTGCTGTACAGAAACCCAGCCTAAAACCCCAAACAGCAAGCAATGCAGGTGTTAGAAGCACGGTGGCTAGGAAAAACTCCCTAGAAAGGCCAAAACCTAGGAAGAAACCTAGAGAGGAACCAGGCTATGAGGGGTGGCCAGTACTCTTCTGGCTGTGCCGGGTGGATATTATAACAGAACATGGCCAAGATGTTCAAATGTTCATAAATGACCAGCATGGTCAAATAATAATCATCACAGTAGTTGTCGAGGGTGCAACAAGTCAGCCCCTCAGGAGTAAATGTCAGTTGGCTTTTCATAGCCGTTCATTGAGAGTATCTCTACCGCTCCTGCTGTCTCTAGAGAGTTGAAAACAGCAGGTCTGGGACAGGTAGCACGTCCGGTGAACAGGTCAGGGTTCCATAGCTGCAGGCAGAACAGTTGAAACTGGAGCAGCAGCACGGCCAGGTGGACTGGGGACAGCAAGGAGTCATCATGCCAGGTAGTCCTGAGGCATGGTCCTAGGGCTCAGGTCCTCCGAGAGAGAGAATTAGAGAATTAGAGAGAGCATACTTTAATTGACACAGAACACCGGATAAGACAGGAGAAGTACTCCAGATATATCAGACTGACCCGAGCCCCCCGACACATAAACTACTGCAGCATAAATACTGGAGGCTGAGACAGGAGGGGTCAGGAGACACTGTGGCCCCATCCGATGACACCCCCGGACAGGGCCAAACAGGCAGGATATAACTCCACCGACTTTGCGAAAGCACTGCCCCCACACCACTAGAGGGATATCTTCAACCACCAACTTACCATCCTGAGACAAGGCCGAGTAGAGCCCACAAAGATCTCCGCCACGGCACAACCCAAGGGGGGGCGCCACACCCATTGCTTACAGGTGTATAAAATTGACCACACCACCATGCAATCTCCACAGACAAACATTGGCAGTAGAATGTCCCGTACTGAAGAGCTCAGTGACTTTCAATGTGGCACCATCATAGGATGCCATCTTTCCAACAAGTCAGTTCATCACATTTCTGCCCTGCTAGAGCTTCCCCAATCAATTGTAAGTGCTGTTATTGTGATGTGGAAACGTCTAGGAGCAATAACGGTTCAGTCACGAAGTGGTAGGCCACACAAACTCACAGAACGGGACAGCCGAGTGCTGAAGCGCATAGCAACACTCAATTCCAAACTGCCTCTGGAAGCAACATCAACACAAGAACTGTTCGTCAGGAGCTTCATGAAATGGGTTTCCATGGCCGAGCAGCTGGACACAAGCCTAAGATCACCATGCACAATGCCAAGGGTCGAATGGAGTGGTGTAAAGCTCCCCGTCATTGGACTCTGGAGCAGTGGAGACGCGTTCTCTGGAGTGATGAATCACGATTCACCATTTGGCAGCCTGACGGACTAATCTGGGTTTGGCAGATGCCAGAAGAACTTTAAATGTCCGAATGCATAGTGCCAACTGTAAAGTTTAGTGGAGGAGTAATAATGGTCTGGGGCTGTTTTTCATGGTTCAGGCTAGGTGCCTTAGTTCCAGTGAAGGGAAATTTTAGCGCTACAGAATACAATGACATTCTAGACAATTATGTGCTTCCAACTTTGTGGCAACAGTTTGGGGAAGGCCCTTCCCTATTTCACCCCCATGCTCAAAGCAAGGTCCATACAGATATTGTTTGTCGAGATCGGTGTGGAAGAACTTGACTGTCCTGCACAGAGCACTGACCTCAACCCCATCGAACACTTTTGAGATGAATTGGAACGCTGACTGTAAACTAGGCCTTATCGCCCATCATCAGTGGCCAATCTCACTAATGCTCTTGTGGCTGAATGGAAGCAAATTTCCACAGCAATGTTCCAATATATAGTGGAAAGCCTTTCCAGAAGAGTGGAGGCTGTTATAGCAGCAACGGGGGGGCCAACTCCATATCAATGCCCATGATTTTGGAATGAGATGTTCGATGAGTAGGTGTCCACATACTCTTGGTCATGTTGTGTAGTGTGTGTGTGTGTGTGTATATATATACGTATTTTCAGTTCCAGTCAAAAGTTTGGTCACACCCACACTTTTTCTTTATTTTTACTATTTTCTACATTAGAGTAATAGTGAAGACTTCAAAACTAATAGTGAAGACTTCAAGACTTCATGAAGTAAGCAAAATTATTTTAAACAATTCAAAATATATTTTATATTCTTCAAAGTAGCCACCCTTTGCCTTGATGACCGCTTTGCACACTCTTGGCATTCTCTCAACCAGCTTCTCCTGGAATGCTTTCCAACAGTTTTGAAGGGGTTCCCTCATATGCTGAGCACCTGTTGGCTGCTTTTCCTTCACTCTGCAGTCCAACTCATCCCAAACCATCTCAATTGGGTTGAGGTTGGGTGATTGTGGAGGCCAGGTTATCTGATGCAACACTCCATCACACTCCTTCTTGGTCAAATAGCCCTTACACAGCCTGGAGGTGTGTTGGGTCATTGATCTGTTGAAAAACAAATGATAGTTGCATTAAGCGCAAACCAGATGGGATGGTGTATCGCTGCAGAATGCTGTGGTAGCCATGCTGGTTACGTGTGCCATGAATTCTAAATAAATCACTGACAGTGTCACCAGCAAAACACCATCACACCTCCTCCTCTGTGGGAACCACACATGCAGAGATCATCCGTTCACCTACTCTGCATCTCACAAAGACACAGCGTCTGGAACCAAAAATGTCCAATTTATACTCATCACACCAAAGGATAGATTTCCGCTGGTCTAATGTCCATTGCTCGTGTTTCTTGGCCCAAGTACGTCTCTTCTTCTTATTGGTGTCCTTATATATATATATAGATAGATAGATAGATAGATAGATAGATAGATAGATTTGGACTTTTTCCACATTTTGTTGTGTCACGTGTGCTCCCTCTCCGGCCTCTAGGTCACCAGGCTGCTCGTTATGGCGCACACCTGTCACCATCGTTACGGGCACCTGCGCGTCATCAAACTCACCTGGACTCCATCACTTCCCTATATATGTAACTCCCTTTGGTTTCTTCCCCAGGCATCATTGTTTCTGTGTCATGTCTGTGCGTTGTTCGTGTTTTATATTATGTTATGTTTATTTATTACAACACTCACTCCCTGAACTTGCTTCCTGACTCTCAGCGCACACAGTTACATTGTTGCAACCTGAAATTACAATTGATTTTTGTCACTGGCCTACACACTATACCCCATAATGCCAAATTGGAATCATGTTTTTCTAATGCCGGAAAGGGAAGGGAACCGCTCAAAGATTTCTCCATGAGGCCAATGGTGACTTTAAAACAGTTACAGAGTTTCATGGCTGTGGTACAATTATTTGGTCCCTATGTTGAGCAGTGAATTTCAAACACAGATTCAACCACAAAGACCAGGGAGGTTTTCCAATGCCTCGCAATGAAGGGGACCTATTGGTAGATGGGTAAAAATAAAAAAGCAGACATTGAATATCCCTTTGAGCATGGTGAAGTTATTAGTTACACTTTGGATGGTGTATCAATACACCCAGTCACTACAAAGATACTTGCGTCCTTCCTAACTCAGTTATCGGCGAGTAAGGAGAGCGCTCAGGGTGACTTCAAAACAATTACAGAGTTTAATGGCTGTGATAGGAGAAAACTAAGGATGGATCAACAACATTGTAGTTTCTCCACAATACTAACCTAAGGAAGCCTGTACAGCATAAACATATTCCAAAACATGCATCCTAAAGCAAAACATTTGGTAAAGCAATACATGTTTAGTCCTGAATACAAAGTGTTATGTTTGGGGCAAATCCAGTACAACACATTACTTAGTACCACTCTGCATGTTTTCAAGCACAGTGGTGGCTGTATCATGTTATGGGTATGCTTGTAATTGTAAAGGACTGGGGAGTTTTTCAGGATAAAAAATGTTATGGAATGAAGCTAAGCACAGGCAAAATCCTAGAGGAAAACCTGGTTGTCTGCTTTCCACCAGACATTGGGAGATGAATTCACCTTTCAGCAGGACAATAACCGAAAACACAAGGCCAAATCTACACTAGAGTTGCTTACCAAGAATACAGTGAATGTTCCTGAGTGGCCGAGTTACAGTGTTGACTTAATCTAAGTAAAAATCTATGGCAAGACCTGAAAATGGGTGTCTAGCAATGATCATTAATCAATTTGACAGAGCTTGAAAATAATAATGTGCATATATTGTGCAATCCAGAGCTCTTAGAGACTTACCCAGAAAGAAACAGCTGTAATCACTTCTGAAGGTGCTTCTACAAAGTATTGACTCAGGGGTGTGATTAGTTATGTAAATTAGATATTTCTGTATTTCATTTTGAATACATTTGCAAAAATGTCAAAAAATATGTTTTCACTTTTATTATTACGGGGTATTGTGTGTAGCCTCAACAGCACTCTCTAGGGTAGCACCATGGTGTAGCCGGAGGACAGCTAGCTTCTGTCCTCCTCTGGGTACATTGACTTTATTACAAAACCTAATAGGCTCATGGTTCTCACCCCCTTCCATAGACTTACACAATAATTCTGACAACTTCCGAAGGATGTCCTCCATCCTATCAGAGCTCTTGCAGGTTGAACTGACATGTTGTCTACCCAATCAAAGAATCCGAGAATGAATCTAGTACTGAAAGCATAAGCTACAGCTAGCTAGCACTGCAGTGCATAAATTGTGCTGAGCAGTTGACTCAAAGAGAGAGAAAGACAATAGTTACAATAGCACATTTCTTCCAAAATTAAGGAGAAGCAAAAGAGAGAAAGAGAGTGTCATTTTCTTTTCACTTTCAGTTTCACCTACTTAGCTGGCAAATGCAGCTAGCTAGTTTAGCCTACTCAAGCACCCTGCTCAAACAGAGGGATGCTATGTTAGCTAGCTGGCTATGAATATCTAACACAACGCTGGAATTCCTCCAAATCAAGGTCAACTTTTGGTTTTACAGATGTATTTACACTGGGGCCCGCTGGTGTAAGTGCTAAACTGCTTACTGACTCTAGACTTTAACGTTACTGCATTATTGTAGCAGGTTTACTAACGCATTAGTTAGATATATAGCTATGGTGACTATGACGTTATTTTAGATAATATGGTGTCTGTAGCGGTTATGATATGGTTTGGCTTGGAAAGCTTTTTTTCGTCTGGTCACATACAGCTGATGTGTTTGGGCATTAAAGTCCACAGGCGAAGGGAAAAGGTGAGAGGAGAAGAGTGGATAGATGCGAGAAGGAATACAATGTGGCTGTTATGAAAGTGAACTGTGTTTACGAGTGATCAGGGGTGTATTCATTCCGTCAATTCTGTTGAAAAACCTTTCTTAAATGGAAGCAAACGGAACGAAACAGGGATAAACATACCTGAATTTGTCCAATAGAAATGCTTGTTTGCAACTGTTGGACTAATGATTACACCCTAGATCAGCTAGATGCAGGCAAGAGTTTGCAAAGAGGTATTGAATGTGTCACTGTCTGTCCATGTGTAACGGTCTGTCTTCTCAAACTGTGTGGACCTACATTGTAGCAACCTCATGATGTTTATAGGGAACATTTGAGTATCATGTAGTAACCTAAACCTATCACTGTTACATTGAACTGGGTGAATGGAATATAAATTACATTCATCTAATGCTGTAATAGAAATAAGGTCCTCCCTAATCTTAAATGGCACCAACCGCCACTGGTGTGCATCTGTTATCCACACCAGCAGGCGTGGAGTGGAGTGGAGCTGTCTGGTGAACTTCACATTTACTGTCCTTATCAGTCAGCACCCCTCCTATCTAATGTCATTAGAGTGTGTGTGTCTGAGACAAGGTATATCTCTTAATGTAATGTAATTAATTAATCTGCATTCTACTTATGTCTTCCTAGATCTGTACATCTTTGTGTGTGTGTGTTTGTGTGTGTGTGTTAAGTGTGAATCTAATTTCTCTGATGAATTCCGAGCAGGCGGTAGGGATTAAAGGGTTGGTTAAGCCTCATCCTTCACCTGAAGCCCCCCCGGGTGTTACCATAGCAACCCTTTAAGTAAGTGACGCCGGGCAAACCCTCCATCTTGGGAGAGGAAGGAAGGACAAAAGAGAGAGGGAAAGAGAAGGAGCGGTGAAGAGAGAGGGAAGGTGTCTGGACAGTGGGGGTGGGGGAGGGTGTGTGAGGCGCAAAGAGAAAAACAAGAGATGGGGAAGATATCCCCTGTGGGGAAGAGAGATAAAGAGGTAGATGAAGAAAGAATAAGGATAGAAGGAAGGTTTCCCCACGGGAGGGATAAAGGAAGCGAGATAGTGGGAGGGATGAAGGGGGTGATCATCCAAACCAATGAAATTCTATTTGTCACATGCTTTGTAAACAATCGGTGTAGACTAACAGTGACATTCTTACTTACAGGCCCTTCCCAACAATGCAGAGAAATAATAGAAAAATAATAACAGGAGTAGTAAATACACAATGAGTAATGATAACTTTGCTATATACACGGGGTAGCAGTACCAAGTCGATGTGCAGGGGTACGAGGTAATTGAGGTAGATACAGCGCTTTACTAAGTATTTACACCACTTGACTTTTTCCCTACATTTTGTTGTGTTACAGCCTGAATTTAAAATAGAATAAATTGAGATTTTTTTTCTGTCACTGGCCTACACAGAATACCCCATAATGTCAAAGTGAAATTATGTTTTTCTAAGTTTTTACAAATTAATTAAAAATAAAAAGCTGAAATGTCTTGATTCAATAAATATTAAACCTCTTTGTTATGGCAAAGTTCAATCATAGCGCTTGATGTTTTTTGCGACTGCACTTGAAGAAACTTTCAAAGTTCTTGTCAATTTCCGTATTGACTGACCTTCATGTCTTAAAGGATTAAATTGTCATTGATCTTTGCTTATCTGAGCTGTTCTTGCCATAATATGGACTTGGTCTTTTATCAAATAGGGATATATTCTGTACACCAACTCTACCTTGTCACACTACAACTGATTGGCTAAAATGCATTAAGAAGGAAAGAAATTCCCAAAATTCACTTTTAACAAGGCACACCTGTTAATTGAAATGCATTCTAGGTGATTACCTCATGAAGCTGGTTGAGAGAATGCCAAGAGTGTGCAAAGCTGTCTTCAAGGCAAAGGGTGGCTATTTTGAAGAATCTCAAATATAAAATATATTTTGATTTGTTTAACACTTTTTTTTGGTTACTACATGATTCCATGTGTGTTATTTCATAGTTTTGATGTCTTCACTATTATTCTACAAAGTAGAAAATAGTAAAAATAAAGAAAAACCCTTGAATGAGTAGGTGTGTCCAAACTTTTAACTGGTACTGTATATGGAGATAGTTTTGTGCCTAAAAACATGTAGAAAATAAATACAATTGTTTCCTGATCTTTCTTATATCTCTCAGATATAGGACAGACACTTCGGAACAAACTTCCTTAAGATTTTTTTGGGGGACTATATGTTGTTCCATGTAGTGAATCTGTTATTCAATGTGTTTCTATGGGCTAATAGCAGTAAAGCCAAAATCAAAGTTTCATCAAATGTTTTAATTATTAAGGGGTTTTAAAATTAGAAATCAAATAGCTAAATGATCCTTGGTATGACCATCATAAAACAATTCCATATGTTAGCTTAGCAGAACCCCCCCCCCCCTTAAACTCTAGAGGGTTAAACCCCCCCTCCCCCATACATCCTACTGAGAGAAATTAGACCCTCTCAATACACTCTGTGTGTGTGTCTTTGTTTACTGTATGTCTATATCCATGTCTTTTGTCTGCTCCTCCCATGTGCTGTGTGTGTGTTATACATTCTGGAACAGGCTGCAGGCTCTCTCTCTCTCTCTCTCTCTCTCTGTGTGTGTGTGTCTGCGTGCGTGCGTGCTTGTGAGAGTGTGTGTGTGAGAGAGTGTGTGTGAGTGAGAAAGAAAGAGATGGGGTGTGCGGCGACAGAGCAGGTGGTGTATCAGGGGACCTGCCAAATGCGAAGCGGGCTGCACACAGAAAGTGTGTGTGCTTGTGTGTGTTCATCTCTCAGGATATCCATCTCTAAAATAGAGTATGATACCACCTAGGATGCATTTCAAAAGTGTAACCTTGTCTCCACTCCTTCATCTGCACTGGTATGAAACTAATATTATATTATTCAATTTCAACGATCATTAGATTGATAAGCATTACACGCACCTTTCATATATTTCAGACAATGCAGAGGAAGGAGACGAGGAGAGTGTGTGTGTGTGTGAGTGCGTGCGTGTAAGTAAATGAAGGGGTGTGTAGAAGACAATCTGCTGCAGTCTTCACTGAGAACAGTCTTTCTATCTCTTTCATCTGTCTGTCTGTTGGCTGTGTAGCTGATTCTGCTAGAGGGGAGTGGGTTAGGAGATAGGGAGGCATTGACAAGCCTGCTCCCTCTCAGTTTCTGGGTGGCGAGGGCTCGTACAAACACTCTTTGATTTCCCCAGTCTTCTTAACCCTAAGCTTATTTGCATAGTGAATAAGTACACAGTGAATAGTCACATTGTTGTAGAATGGAGGCAGGTTGATGTTGCCCCCCTCCGGCTGTTGCAGTTTAGTGATTGTAGAAGTTTAATGACTGTAGAAGTTTAATGACTGTAGCAGTTTACTGACTGTAGAAGTTTAAGACTGTAGAAGTTTAATGACTGTAGAAGTTTAATGACTGTAGAAGTTTAATGACTGTAGCAGTTTAATGACTGTGGAAGTTTAATGACTGTAGCAGTTTAATGATTGTAGAAGTTTAATGACTGTAGCAGTTTAATGACTGTAGCAGTTTAATGACTGTGGCAGTTTAATGACTGTGGCAGTTTAATGATTGTAGCAGTTTAATGACTAACAGTTTAATGACTGTAGCAGTTTAATGACTGTAGCAGTTTAATGACTGTAGCAGTTTAATGACTGTAGCAGTTTAATGACTGTAGAAGTTTAATGACTGTAGAAGTTTAATGACTGTAGCAGTTTAATGACTGTAGCAGTTTAGTGATTGTAGCAGTTTAATGACTGTAGCAGTTTAATGACTGTAGCGGTTTAATGACTGTAGCGGTTTAATGACTGTAGAAGTTTAAGACTGTAGAAGTTTAATGACTGTAGCAGTTTAATGACTGTAGCAGTTTAATGACTGTAGAAGTTTAAGACTGTAGAAGTTTAATGACTGTAGCAGTTTAGTGATTGTAGCAGTTTAATGACTGTAGCAGTTTAATGACTGTAGCGGTTTAATGACTGTAGCGGTTTAATGACTGTAGAAGTTTAAGACTGTAGAAGTTTAATGACTGTAGCAGTTTAATGACTGTAGCAGTTTAATGACTGTAGAAGTTTAAGACTGTAGAAGTTTAATGACTGTAGCAGTTTAATGACTGTAGCAGTTTAATGACTGTAGCAGTTTAATGACTGTAGAAGTTTAAGACTGTAGAAGTTTAATGACTGTAGAAGTTTAAGACTGTAGAAGTTTAATGACTGTAGAAGTTTAAGACTGTAGAAGTTTAATGACTGTAGCAGTTTAATGACTGTAGCAGTTTAATGACTGTAGCGGTTTAATGACTGTAGCGGTTTAATGACTGTAGAAGTTTAATGACTAGCAGTTTAATGACTGTAGCAGTTTAATGACTGTAGCAGTTTAATGACTGTAGAAGTTTAAGACTGTAGAAGTTTAATGACTGTAGAAGTTTAAGACTGTAGAAGTTTAATGACTGTAGAAGTTTAAGACTGTAGAAGTTTAATGACTGTAGCAGTTTAATGACTGTAGCAGTTTAATGACTGTAGCGGTTTAATGACTGTAGCGGTTTAATGACTGTAGAAGTTTAAGACTGTAGAAGTTTAATGACTGTAGAAGTTTAATGACTGTAGCGGTTTAATGACTGTAGAAGTTTAAGACTGTAGAAGTTTAATGACTGTAGAAGTTTAAGACTGTAGAAGTTTAATGACTGTAGAAGTTTAAGACTGTAGAAGTTTAATGACTGTAGAAGTTTAAGACTGTAGAAGTTTAATGACTGTAGCAGTTTAATGACTGTAGCAGTTTAATGACTGTAGCGGTTTAATGACTGTAGCGGTTTAATGACTGTAGAAGTTTAATGACTAGCAGTTTAATGACTGTAGCGGTTTAGTGACTGTAGAAGTTTAATGACTAGCAGTTTAATGACTGTAGCAGTTTAATGACTAACAATTTAATGACTGTAGCAGTTTAATGACTAGCAGTTTAATGACTGTAGCAGTTTGATAACTAGCAGTTTGATGACTGTAGCAGTTTAATGACTGTAGCAGTTTAATAACTGTAGCAGTTTAATGACTGTAGCAGTTTAATGACTGTAGAAGTTTAATGACTGTAGAAGTTTAAGACTGTAGAAGTTTAATGACTGTAGCAGTTTAATGACTGTAGCAGTTTAATGACTGTAGCCGTTTAATGACTGTAGCAGTTTGATGACTGTAGCAATTTATGCTGTGCCGTTTCTGAGGAGGATTTCAAAGCCACATCATGTCACGTCAGCAGGCGCTGAGGTTTAGAGCTCAGTATAATCCTGCCAAAGGCCCTGACTCCAGCAGATGTTCAAAAAGGGGGTTGGATTTGCACATGTCTGATGCAGTGGATTAGACCCATCCCTTTGATGTGGAAGACGTATTGTAGTTAGATCAGCGTTTTGAGTTCAATCAAGCCAGGTCACCCTTGATACAAGTCAGTATTCGACATACCTAAATTTAAACTTAAAGTTTTATATTTGACATTTTGAACAACTTTTTGAAATTTGACGTTTGAGATACATGGATGAATGTCTAATTCTGACGTGAGACTGTGAGAGCTGGTCGGTCATCACATAGGAAGGATGGAGAGGGTTCACAGAACTCACACTGTCACTGGGCTGGAGAGGGTTCACATAATTCACACTAACTAGGATGGAGAGGGTTCACAGAATTCACACTGTCTCTCCGATGGAGAGCGTTCACAGATCTCACACTGTCACAAGTATGGAGAGGGTTCACAGAACTCACACTGTCACTAGGCTGGAGAGGGTTCACATAATTCACACTAACTAGGATGGAGAGGGTTCACAGAATTCACACTGTCTCTCCGATGGAGAGCGTTCACAGATCTCACACTGTCACAAGTATGGAGAGGGTTCACAGAACTCACCGTGTAACTAGGATGGAGAGGGTTCAAAGAACTCACACTAACTAGGATGGAGAGGGTTCAAAGAACTCACACTGTAACTAGGATGGAGAGGGTTCACAGAACTCACACTGTAACTAGGATGGAGAGGGTTCACATGACTCACACTGTAACTAGGATGGAGAGGGTTCACATGACTCACACTGTCACTAGGATGGAGAGGGTTCACATGACTCACACTGTAACTAGGATGGAGAGGGTTCACAGAACTCACCGTGTAACTAGGATGGAGAGGGTTCAAAGAACTCACACTAACTAGGATGGAGAGGGTTCAAAGAACTCACACTGTAACTAGGATGGAGAGGGTTCACAGAACTCACACTGTCACTAGGATGGAGAGGGTTCACAGAACTCACACTGTCACTTGGATGGAGAGGGTTCACATGACTCACACTGTCACTAGGATGGAGAGGGTTCACATAATTCGCACTAACTAGGATGGAGAGGGTTCACAGAACTCACACTGTCACTAGGATGGAGAGGGTTCACAGAACTCACACTGTCACTAGGATGGAGAGGGTTCACAGAACTCACACTGTCACTAGGATGGAGAGGGTTCACATAATTCGCACTAACTAGGATGGAGAGGGTTCACAGAACTCACACTGTCACTAGGATGGAGAGGGTTCACAGAACTCACACTGTCACTAGGATGGAGAGGGTTCACATGACTCACACTAACTAGGATGGAGAGGGTTCACAGAACTCACACTGTAACTAGGATGGAGAGGGTTCACAGAACTCACACTGTCACTTGGATGGAGAGGGTTCACAGAACTCACACTGTAACTAGGATGGAGAGGGTTCACATGACTCACACTAACTAGGATGGAGAGGGTTCACAGAACTCACACTGTCACTAGGATGGAGAGGGTTCACAGAACTCACACTGTCACTTGGATGGAGAGGGTTCACATGACTCACACTGTCACTAGGATGGAGAGGGTTCACATAATTCGCACTAACTAGGATGGAGAGGGTTCACAGAACTCACACTGTCACTAGGATGGAGAGGGTTCACATAACTCACACTGTCACTTGGATGGAGAGGGTTCACAGAACTCACACTGTCACTAGGATGGAGAGGGTTCACAGAACTCACATTGTCACTAGGATGGAGAGGGTTCACATGACTCACACTAACTAGAATGGAGAGGGTTCACAGAACTCACACTGTAACTAGGATGGAGAGGGTTCACATAATTCACAATAACTAGGATGGAGAGGGTTCACAGAACTCACACTGTCACTTGTATGGAGAGGGTTCACAGAACTCACACTGTCACTTGGATGGAGAGGGTTCACAGAACACACACTGTAACTAGGATGGAGAGGGTTCACATAATTCACAATAACTAGGATGGAGAGGGTTCACAGAACTCACACTGTCACTTGGATGGAGAGGGTTCACAGAACTCACACTGTCACAAGGATGGAGAGGGTTCACAGAACTCACACTGTCACTAAGGTGGAGAGGGTTCACAGAACTCACACTGTCACTAGGATGGAGAGGGTTCACATACTTCACACTGTAACTTGGATGGAGAGGGTTCACAGAACTCACACTGTAACTAGGATGGAGAGGGTTCACAGAACTCACACTGTAACTAGGATGGAGAGGGTTCACATGACTCACACTAACTAGAATGGAGAGGGTTCACAGAACTCACACTGTAACTAGGATGGAGAGGGTTCACATAATTCACAATAACTAGGATGGAGAGGGTTCACAGAACTCACACTGTCACTTGTATGGAGAGGGTTCACAGAACTCACACTGTCACTTGGATGGAGAGGGTTCACAGAACACACACTGTAACTAGGATGGAGAGGGTTCACAGAACTCACACTAACAAGGATGGAGAGGGTTCACAGAACTCACACTGTCACTTGGATGGAGAGGGTTCACAGAACTCACACTGTCACAAGGATGGAGAGGGTTCACAGAACTCACACTGTCACTAAGGTGGAGAGGGTTCACAGAACTCACACTGTCACTAGGATGGAGAGGGTTCACATACTTCACACTGTAACTTGGATGGAGAGGGTTCACAGAACTCACACTGTAACTAGGATGGAGAGGGTTCACAGAACTCACACTGTAACTAGGATGGAGAGGGTTCACAGAACTCACACTAACAAGGATGGAGAGGGTTCACAGAACTCACACTGTCACTAGGATGGAGAGGGTTCACATACTTCACACTGTAACTTGGATGGAGAGGGTTCACAGAACTCACACTGTAACTAGGATGGAGAGGGTTCACAGAACTCACACTGTAACTAGGATGGAGAGGGTTCACATGACTCACACTAACTAGAATGGAGAGGGTTCACAGAACTCACACTGTAACTAGGATGGAGAGGGTTCACATAATTCACAATAACTAGGATGGAGAGGGTTCACAGAACTCACACTGTCACTTGTATGGAGAGGGTTCACAGAACTCACACTGTCACTTGGATGGAGAGGGTTCACAGAACACACACTGTAACTAGGATGGAGAGGGTTCACAGAACTCACACTAACTAGGATGGAGAGGGTTCACAGAACTCACACTGTCACTTGGATGGAGAGGGTTCACAGAACTCACACTGTCACAAGGATGGAGAGGGTTCACAGAACTCACACTGTCACTAAGGTGGAGAGGGTTCACAGAACTCACACTGTCACTAGGATGGAGAGGGTTCACATACTTCACACTGTAACTTGGATGGAGAGGGTTCACAGAACTCACACTGTCACTTGGATGGAGAGGGTTCACAGAACTCACACTGTAACTAGGATGGAGAGGGTTCACAGAACTCACACTAACACGGATGGAGAGGGTTCACAGAACTCACACTGTCACTAGGATGGAGAGGGTTCACAGAACTCACACTAATTAGGATGGAGACGGTTCACAGAACTCACACTGTCACTAGGATGGAGAGGATTCACATAAGTCACAATGTCACATGGATGGAGAGGGTGCCACAGAACTCCCACTCACTAGGATGGAGAAGGTTTACAGAACTCACACTGTATCTAGGATGGAGAGGGTTCACAGAACTCACACTGTCACTAGGATGGAGAGGGTTGACAGAACTCACTGTCACTAGGATGGAGAGGGTTCACAGAACTCACATTGTCACTAGGATGGAGAGGGTTCACAGAACTCACATTGTCACTAGGATGAAGAGGGTTCACATGACTCACACTAACTAGAATGGAGAGGGTTCACAGAACTCACACTGTCACATGGATGGAGAGGGTTCACAGAACTCACACTAATTATGATGGAGAGGGTTCACAGAACTCACACTGTCACTAGGATGGAGAGGGTTCACAGAACTCACACTGTCACTAGGATGGAGAGGATTCACAGAACTCACACTGTCACTAGGATTGAGAGGGCTCACAGAACTCACACTGTCACTAGGATTGAGAGGGTTCACAGAACTCACACTAATTAGGATGGAGAGGGTTCACAGAACTCACACTGTCACTTGGATGGAGAGTGTTCACAGAACTCACACTGTCACAATGATAGAGAGGGTTCACAGAACTCACACTGTCACTAGGATGGAGAGGGTTCACATAACTCACACTGTCACTTGGATGGAGAGGGTTCACAGAACTCACACTGTCACTTGGATGGAGAGGGTTCACATAACTCACACTGTAACTAGGATGGAGAGGGTTCACAGAACTCACACTGTCACTAGGATGGAGAGGGTTCACAGAACTCACACAGTAACTAGGATGGAGAGGGTTCACAGAACTCACACAGTAACTAGGATGGAGAGGGTTCACAGAACTCACAGTGTAACTAGGATGGAGAGGGTTCACAGAACTCACAGTCACTAGGATGGAGAGGGTTCACAGAACTCACACTGTCACTAGGATGGAGAGGGTTCACAGAACTCACAGTGTAACTAGGATGGAGAGGGTTCACAGAACTCACACTGTCACTAGGATGGAGAGGGTTCACAGAACTCACACAGTAACTAGGATGGAGAGGGTTCACAGAACTCACAGTGTCACTAGGATGGAGAGGGTTCACATGACTCACACTGTCACTAGGATGGAGAGGGTTCACAGAACTCACACAGTCACTAGGATGGAGAGGGTTCACAGAACTCACACTGTCACTAGGATGGAGAGGGTTCACAGAACTCACACTGTCACTTGGATGGAGAGGGTTCACATGACTCACACTGTCACTAGGATGGAGAGGGTTCACATAATTCGCACTAACTAGGATGGAGAGGGTTCACAGAACTCACACTGTCACTAGGATGGAGAGGGTTCACAGAACTCACACTGTCACTAGGATGGAGAGGGTTCACAGAACTCACACTGTCACTAGGATGGAGAGGGTTCACATAATTCGCACTAACTAGGATGGAGAGGGTTCACAGAACTCACACTGTCACTAGGATGGAGAGGGTTCACAGAACTCACACTGTCACTAGGATGGAGAGGGTTCACATGACTCACACTAACTAGGATGGAGAGGGTTCACAGAACTCACACTGTAACTAGGATGGAGAGGGTTCACAGAACTCACACTGTCACTTGGATGGAGAGGGTTCACAGAACTCACACTGTAACTAGGATGGAGAGGGTTCACATGACTCACACTAACTAGGATGGAGAGGGTTCACAGAACTCACACTGTCACTAGGATGGAGAGGGTTCACAGAACTCACACTGTCACTTGGATGGAGAGGGTTCACATGACTCACACTGTCACTAGGATGGAGAGGGTTCACATAATTCGCACTAACTAGGATGGAGAGGGTTCACAGAACTCACACTGTCACTAGGATGGAGAGGGTTCACATAACTCACACTGTCACTTGGATGGAGAGGGTTCACAGAACTCACACTGTCACTAGGATGGAGAGGGTTCACAGAACTCACATTGTCACTAGGATGGAGAGGGTTCACATGACTCACACTAACTAGAATGGAGAGGGTTCACAGAACTCACACTGTAACTAGGATGGAGAGGGTTCACATAATTCACAATAACTAGGATGGAGAGGGTTCACAGAACTCACACTGTCACTTGTATGGAGAGGGTTCACAGAACTCACACTGTCACTTGGATGGAGAGGGTTCACAGAACACACACTGTAACTAGGATGGAGAGGGTTCACATAATTCACAATAACTAGGATGGAGAGGGTTCACAGAACTCACACTGTCACTTGGATGGAGAGGGTTCACAGAACTCACACTGTCACAAGGATGGAGAGGGTTCACAGAACTCACACTGTCACTAAGGTGGAGAGGGTTCACAGAACTCACACTGTCACTAGGATGGAGAGGGTTCACATACTTCACACTGTAACTTGGATGGAGAGGGTTCACAGAACTCACACTGTAACTAGGATGGAGAGGGTTCACAGAACTCACACTGTAACTAGGATGGAGAGGGTTCACATGACTCACACTAACTAGAATGGAGAGGGTTCACAGAACTCACACTGTAACTAGGATGGAGAGGGTTCACATAATTCACAATAACTAGGATGGAGAGGGTTCACAGAACTCACACTGTCACTTGTATGGAGAGGGTTCACAGAACTCACACTGTCACTTGGATGGAGAGGGTTCACAGAACACACACTGTAACTAGGATGGAGAGGGTTCACAGAACGCACACTAACAAGGATGGAGAGGGTTCACAGAACTCACACTGTCACTTGGATGGAGAGGGTTCACAGAACTCACACTGTCACAAGGATGGAGAGGGTTCACAGAACTCACACTGTCACTAAGGTGGAGAGGGTTCACAGAACTCACACTGTCACTAGGATGGAGAGGGTTCACATACTTCACACTGTAACTTGGATGGAGAGGGTTCACAGAACTCACACTGTAACTAGGATGGAGAGGGTTCACAGAACTCACACTGTAACTAGGATGGAGAGGGTTCACAGAACTCACACTAACAAGGATGGAGAGGGTTCACAGAACTCACACTGTCACTAGGATGGAGAGGGTTCACATACTTCACACTGTAACTTGGATGGAGAGGGTTCACAGAACTCACACTGTAACTAGGATGGAGAGGGTTCAGAGAAATCACACTGTAACTAGGATGGAGAGGGTTCACATGACTCACACTAACTAGAATGGAGAGGGTTCACAGAACTCACACTGTAACTAGGATGGAGAGGGTTCACATAATTCACAATAACTAGGATGGAGAGGGTTCACAGAACTCACACTGTCACTTGTATGGAGAGGGTTCACAGAACTCACACTGTCACTTGGATGGAGAGGGTTCACAGAACACACACTGTAACTAGGATGGAGAGGGTTCACAGAACTCACACTAACTAGGATGGAGAGGGTTCACAGAACTCACACTGTCACTTGGATGGAGAGGGTTCACAGAACTCACACTGTCACAAGGATGGAGAGGGTTCACAGAACTCACACTGTCACTAAGGTGGAGAGGGTTCACAGAACTCACACTGTCACTAGGATGGAGAGGGTTCACATACTTCACACTGTAACTTGGATGGAGAGGGTTCACAGAACTCACACTGTCACTTGGATGGAGAGGGTTCACAGAACTCACACTGTAACTAGGATGGAGAGGGTTCACAGAACTCACACTAACAAGGATGGAGAGGGTTCACAGAACTCACACTGTCACTAGGATGGAGAGGGTTCACAGAACTCACACTAATTAGGATGGAGACGGTTCACAGAACTCACACTGTCACTAGGATGGAGAGGATTCACATAAGTCACAATGTCACATGGATGGAGAGGGTGCCACAGAACTCCCACTCACTAGGATGGAGAAGGTTTACAGAACTCACACTGTATCTAGGATGGAGAGGGTTCACAGAACTCACACTGTCACTAGGATGGAGAGGGTTGACAGAACTCACTGTCACTAGGATGGAGAGGGTTCACAGAACTCACATTGTCACTAGGATGGAGAGGGTTCACAGAACTCACATTGTCACTAGGATGAAGAGGGTTCACATGACTCACACTAACTAGAATGGAGAGGGTTCACAGAACTCACACTGTCACATGGATGGAGAGGGTTCACAGAACTCACACTAATTATGATGGAGAGGGTTCACAGAACTCACACTGTCACTAGGATGGAGAGGGTTCACAGAACTCACACTGTCACTAGGATGGAGAGGATTCACAGAACTCACACTGTCACTAGGATTGAGAGGGCTCACAGAACTCACACTGTCACTAGGATTGAGAGGGTTCACAGAACTCACACTAATTAGGATGGAGAGGGTTCACAGAACTCACACTGTCACTTGGATGGAGAGTGTTCACAGAACTCACACTGTCACAATGATAGAGAGGGTTCACAGAACTCACACTGTCACTAGGATGGAGAGGGTTCACATAACTCACACTGTCACTTGGATGGAGAGGGTTCACAGAACTCACACTGTCACTTGGATGGAGAGGGTTCACATAACTCACACTGTAACTAGGATGGAGAGGGTTCACAGAACTCACACTGTCACTAGGATGGAGAGGGTTCACAGAACTCACACAGTAACTAGGATGGAGAGGGTTCACAGAACTCACACAGTAACTAGGATGGAGAGGGTTCACAGAACTCACAGTGTAACTAGGATGGAGAGGGTTCACAGAACTCACAGTCACTAGGATGGAGAGGGTTCACAGAACTCACACTGTCACTAGGATGGAGAGGGTTCACAGAACTCACAGTGTAACTAGGATGGAGAGGGTTCACAGAACTCACACTGTCACTAGGATGGAGAGGGTTCACAGAACTCACACAGTAACTAGGATGGAGAGGGTTCACAGAACTCACAGTGTCACTAGGATGGAGAGGGTTCACATGACTCACACTGTCACTAGGATGGAGAGGGTTCACAGAACTCACACAGTCACTAGGATGGAGAGGGTTCACAGAACTCACACTGTCACTAGGATGGAGAGGGTTCACAGAACTCACACTGTCACTTGGATGGAGAGGGTTCACATGACTCACACTGTCACTAGGATGGAGAGGGTTCACATAATTCGCACTAACTAGGATGGAGAGGGTTCACAGAACTCACACTGTCACTAGGATGGAGAGGGTTCACAGAACTCACACTGTCACTAGGATGGAGAGGGTTCACAGAACTCACACTGTCACTAGGATGGAGAGGGTTCACATAATTCGCACTAACTAGGATGGAGAGGGTTCACAGAACTCACACTGTCACTAGGATGGAGAGGGTTCACAGAACTCACACTGTCACTAGGATGGAGAGGGTTCACATGACTCACACTAACTAGGATGGAGAGGGTTCACAGAACTCACACTGTAACTAGGATGGAGAGGGTTCACAGAACTCACACTGTCACTTGGATGGAGAGGGTTCACAGAACTCACACTGTAACTAGGATGGAGAGGGTTCACATGACTCACACTAACTAGGATGGAGAGGGTTCACAGAACTCACACTGTCACTAGGATGGAGAGGGTTCACAGAACTCACACTGTCACTTGGATGGAGAGGGTTCACATGACTCACACTGTCACTAGGATGGAGAGGGTTCACATAATTCGCACTAACTAGGATGGAGAGGGTTCACAGAACTCACACTGTCACTAGGATGGAGAGGGTTCACATAACTCACACTGTCACTTGGATGGAGAGGGTTCACAGAACTCACACTGTCACTAGGATGGAGAGGGTTCACAGAACTCACATTGTCACTAGGATGGAGAGGGTTCACATGACTCACACTAACTAGAATGGAGAGGGTTCACAGAACTCACACTGTAACTAGGATGGAGAGGGTTCACAGAACTCACACTGTCACTTGGATGGAGAGGGTTCACATGACTCACACTGTCACTAGGATGGAGAGGGTTCACATAATTCGCACTAACTAGGATGGAGAGGGTTCACAGAACTCACACTGTCACTAGGATGGAGAGGGTTCACAGAACTCACACTGTCACTTGGATGGAGAGGGTTCACATGACTCACACTGTCACTAGGATGGAGAGGGTTCACATAATTCGCACTAACTAGGATGGAGAGGGTTCACAGAACTCACACTGTCACTAGGATGGAGAGGGTTCACAGAACTCACACTGTCACTAGGATGGAGAGGGTTCACAGAACTCACACTGTCACTAGGATGGAGAGGGTTCACATAATTCGCACTAACTAGGATGGAGAGGGTTCACAGAACTCACACTGTCACTAGGATGGAGAGGGTTCACAGAACTCACACTGTCACTAGGATGGAGAGGGTTCACATGACTCACACTAACTAGGATGGAGAGGGTTCACAGAACTCACACTGTAACTAGGATGGAGAGGGTTCACAGAACTCACACTGTCACTTGGATGGAGAGGGTTCACAGAACTCACACTGTAACTAGGATGGAGAGGGTTCACATGACTCACACTAACTAGGATGGAGAGGGTTCACAGAACTCACACTGTCACTAGGATGGAGAGGGTTCACAGAACTCACACTGTCACTTGGATGGAGAGGGTTCACATGACTCACACTGTCACTAGGATGGAGAGGGTTCACATAATTCGCACTAACTAGGATGGAGAGGGTTCACAGAACTCACACTGTCACTAGGATGGAGAGGGTTCACATAACTCACACTGTCACTTGGATGGAGAGGGTTCACAGAACTCACACTGTCACTAGGATGGAGAGGGTTCACAGAACTCACATTGTCACTAGGATGGAGAGGGTTCACATGACTCACACTAACTAGAATGGAGAGGGTTCACAGAACTCACACTGTAACTAGGATGGAGAGGGTTCACAGAACTCACACTGTCACTTGGATGGAGAGGGTTCACATGACTCACACTGTCACTAGGATGGAGAGGGTTCACATAATTCGCACTAACTAGGATGGAGAGGGTTCACAGAACTCACACTGTCACTAGGATGGAGAGGGTTCACATAACTCACACTGTCACTTGGATGGAGAGGGTTCACAGAACTCACACTGTCACTAGGATGGAGAGGGTTCACAGAACTCACATTGTCACTAGGATGGAGAGGGTTCACATGACTCACACTAACTAGAATGGAGAGGGTTCACAGAACTCACACTGTAACTAGGATGGAGAGGGTTCACATAATTCACAATAACTAGGATGGAGAGGGTTCACAGAACTCACACTGTCACTTGTATGGAGAGGGTTCACAGAACTCACACTGTCACTTGGATGGAGAGGGTTCACAGAACACACACTGTAACTAGGATGGAGAGGGTTCACATAATTCACAATAACTAGGATGGAGAGGGTTCACAGAACTCACACTGTCACTTGGATGGAGAGGGTTCACAGAACTCACACTGTCACAAGGATGGAGAGGGTTCACAGAACTCACACTGTCACTAAGGTGGAGAGGGTTCACAGAACTCACACTGTCACTAGGATGGAGAGGGTTCACATACTTCACACTGTAACTTGGATGGAGAGGGTTCACAGAACTCACACTGTAACTAGGATGGAGAGGGTTCACAGAACTCACACTGTAACTAGGATGGAGAGGGTTCACATGACTCACACTAACTAGAATGGAGAGGGTTCACAGAACTCACACTGTAACTAGGATGGAGAGGGTTCACATAATTCACAATAACTAGGATGGAGAGGGTTCACAGAACTCACACTGTCACTTGTATGGAGAGGGTTCACAGAACTCACACTGTCACTTGGATGGAGAGGGTTCACAGAACACACACTGTAACTAGGATGGAGAGGGTTCACAGAACTCACACTAACAAGGATGGAGAGGGTTCACAGAACTCACACTGTCACTTGGATGGAGAGGGTTCACAGAACTCACACTGTCACAAGGATGGAGAGGGTTCACAGAACTCACACTAACAAGGATGGAGAGGGTTCACAGAACTCACACTGTCACTAGGATGGAGAGGGTTCACAGAACTCACACTAATTAGGATGGAGACGGTTCACAGAACTCACACTGTCACTAGGATGGAGAGGATTCACATAAGTCACAATGTCACATGGATGGAGAGGGTGCCACAGAACTCCCACTCACTAGGATGGAGAAGGTTTACAGAACTCACACTGTCACTTGGATGGAGAGGGTTCACAGAACTCACACTGTCACAAGGATGGAGAGGGTTCACAGAACTCACACTAACAAGGATGGAGAGGGTTCACAGAACTCACACTGTCACTAGGATGGAGAGGGTTCACAGAACTCACACTAATTAGGATGGAGACGGTTCACAGAACTCACACTGTCACTAGGATGGAGAGGATTCACATAAGTCACAATGTCACATGGATGGAGAGGGTGCCACAGAACTCCCACTCACTAGGATGGAGAAGGTTTACAGAACTCACACTGTATCTAGGATGGAGAGGGTTCACAGAACTCACACTGTCACTAGGATGGAGAGGGTTGACAGAACTCACTGTCACTAGGATGGAGAGGGTTCACAGAACTCACATTGTCACTAGGATGGAGAGGGTTCACAGAACTCACATTGTCACTAGGATGAAGAGGGTTCACATGACTCACACTAACTAGAATGGAGAGGGTTCACAGAACTCACACTGTCACATGGATGGAGAGGGTTCACAGAACTCACACTAATGATGATGGAGAGGGTTCACAGAACTCACACTGTCACTAGGATGGAGAGGGTTCACAGAACTCACACTGTCACTAGGATGGAGAGGATTCACAGAACTCACACTGTCACTAGGATTGAGAGGGCTCACAGAACTCACACTGTCACTAGGATTGAGAGGGTTCACAGAACTCACACTAATTAGGATGGAGAGGGTTCACAGAACTCACACTGTCACTTGGATGGAGAGTGTTCACAGAACTCACACTGTCACAATGATAGAGAGGGTTCACAGAACTCACACTGTAACTAGGATGGAGAGGGTTCACAGAACTCACACTGTCACTAGGATGGAGAGGGTTCACAGAACTCACACAGTAACTAGGATGGAGAGGGTTCACAGAACTCACACAGTAACTAGGATGGAGAGGGTTCACAGAACTCACAGTGTAACTAGGATGGAGAGGGTTCACAGAACTCACAGTCACTAGGATGGAGAGGGTTCACAGAACTCACACTGTCACTAGGATGGAGAGGGTTCACAGAACTCACAGTGTAACTAGGATGGAGAGGGTTCACAGAACTCACACTGTCACTAGGATGGAGAGGGTTCACAGAACTCACACAGTAACTAGGATGGAGAGGGTTCACAGAACTCACAGTGTCACTAGGATGGAGATGGTTCACATGACTCACACTGTCACTAGGATGGAGAGGGTTCACAGAACTCACACAGTCACTAGGATGGAGAGGGTTCACAGAACTCACACTGTCACTAGGATGGAGAGGGTTCACAGAACTCACACTGTCACTTGGATGGAGAGGGTTCACATGACTCACACTGTCACTAGGATGGAGAGGGTTCACATAATTCGCACTAACTAGGATGGAGAGGGTTCACAGAACTCACACTGTCACTAGGATGGAGAGGGTTCACAGAACTCACACTGTCACTAGGATGGAGAGGGTTCACAGAACTCACACTGTCACTAGGATGGAGAGGGTTCACATAATTCGCACTAACTAGGATGGAGAGGGTTCACAGAACTCACACTGTCACTAGGATGGAGAGGGTTCACAGAACTCACACTGTCACTAGGATGGAGAGGGTTCACAGAACTCACACTGTCACTAGGATGGAGAGGGTTCACAGAACTCACACTGTAACTAGGATGGAGAGGGTTCACAGAACTCACACTGTCACTTGGATGGAGAGGGTTCACAGAACTCACACTGTAACTAGGATGGAGAGGGTTCACATGACTCACACTAACTAGGATGGAGAGGGTTCACAGAACTCACACTGTCACTAGGATGGAGAGGGTTCACAGAACTCACACTGTCACTTGGATGGAGAGGGTTCACATGACTCACACTGTCACTAGGATGGAGAGGGTTCACATAATTCGCACTAACTAGGATGGAGAGGGTTCACAGAACTCACACTGTCACTAGGATGGAGAGGGTTCACATAACTCACACTGTCACTTGGATGGAGAGGGTTCACAGAACTCACACTGTCACTAGGATGGAGAGGGTTCACAAAACTCACATTGTCACTAGGATGGAGAGGGTTCACATGACTCACACTAACTAGAATGGAGAGGGTTCACAGAACTCACACTGTAACTAGGATGGAGAGGGTTCACATAATTCACAATAACTAGGATGGAGAGGGTTCACAGAACTCACACTGTCACTTGTATGGAGAGGGTTCACAGAACTCACACTGTCACTTGGATGGAGAGGGTTCACAGAACACACACTGTAACTAGGATGGAGAGGGTTCACATAATTCACAATAACTAGGATGGAGAGGGTTCACAGAACTCACACTGTCACTTGGATGGAGAGGGTTCACAGAACTCACACTGTCACAAGGATGGAGAGGGTTCACAGAACTCACACTGTCACTAAGGTGGAGAGGGTTCACAGAACTCACACTGTCACTAGGATGGAGAGGGTTCACATACTTCACACTGTAACTTGGATGGAGAGGGTTCACAGAACTCACACTGTAACTAGGATGGAGAGGGTTCACAGAACTCACACTGTAACTAGGATGGAGACGGTTCACATGACTCACACTAACTAGAATGGAGAGGGTTCACAGAACTCACACTGTAACTAGGATGGAGAGGGTTCACATAATTCACAATAACTAGGATGGAGAGGGTTCACAGAACTCACACTGTCACTTGTATGGAGAGGGTTCACAGAACTCACACTGTCACTTGGATGGAGAGGGTTCACAGAACACACACTGTAACTAGGATGGAGAGGGTTCACAGAACTCACACTAACAAGGATGGAGAGGGTTCACAGAACTCACACTGTCACTTGGATGGAGAGGGTTCACAGAACTCACACTGTCACAAGGATGGAGAGGGTTCACAGAACTCACACTGTCACTAAGGTGGAGAGGGTTCACAGAACTCACACTGTCACTAGGATGGAGAGGGTTCACATACTTCACACTGTAACTTGGATGGAGAGGGTTCACAGAACTCACACTGTAACTAGGATGGAGAGGGTTCACAGAACTCACACTGTAACTAGGATGGAGAGGGTTCACAGAACTCACACTAACAAGGATGGAGAGGGTTCACAGAACTCACACTAACAAGGATGGAGAGGGTTCACAAAACTCACACTAATTAGGATGGAGAGGGTTCACATAACTCACACTTTCACTGGGATGGAGAGGGTTCACAGAACTCACACTGTAACTAGGATGGAGAGGGTTCACAGAACTCACACTGTAACTAGGATGGAGAGGGTTCACAGAACTCACACTAACAAGGATGGAGAGGGTTCACAGAACTCACACTGTCACTAGGATGGAGAGGGTTCACAGAACTCACACTAATTAGGATGGAGACGGTTCACAGAACTCACACTGTCACTAGGATGGAGAGGATTCACATAAGTCACAATGTCACATGGATGGAGAGGGTGCCACAGAACTCCCACTCACTAGGATGGAGAAGGTTTACAGAACTCACACTGTATCTAGGATGGAGAGGGTTCACAGAACTCACACTGTCACTAGGATGGAGAGGGTTGACAGAACTCACTGTCACTAGGATGGAGAGGGTTCACAGAACTCACATTGTCACTAGGATGGAGAGGGTTCACAGAACTCACATTGTCACTAGGATGAAGAGGGTTCACATGACTCACACTAACTAGAATGGAGAGGGTTCACAGAACTCACACTGTCACATGGATGGAGAGGGTTCACAGAACTCACACTAATTATGATGGAGAGGGTTCACAGAACTCACACTGTCACTAGGATGGAGAGGGTTCACAGAACTCACACTGTCACTAGGATGGAGAGGATTCACAGAACTCACACTGTCACTAGGATTGAGAGGGCTCACAGAACTCACACTGTCACTAGGATTGAGAGGGTTCACAGAACTCACACTAATTAGGATGGAGAGGGTTCACAGAACTCACACTGTCACTTGGATGGAGAGTGTTCACAGAACTCACACTGTCACAATGATAGAGAGGGTTCACAGAACTCACACTGTCACTAGGATGGAGAGGGTTCACATAACTCACACTGTCACTTGGATGGAGAGGGTTCACAGAACTCACACTGTCACTTGGATGGAGAGGGTTCACATAACTCACACTGTAACTAGGATGGAGAGGGTTCACAGAACTCACACTGTCACTAGGATGGAGAGGGTTCACAGAACTCACACAGTAACTAGGATGGAGAGGGTTCACAGAACTCACACAGTAACTAGGATGGAGAGGGTTCACAGAACTCACAGTGTAACTAGGATGGAGAGGGTTCACAGAACTCACAGTCACTAGGATGGAGAGGGTTCACAGAACTCACACTGTCACTAGGATGGAGAGGGTTCACAGAACTCACAGTGTAACTAGGATGGAGAGGGTTCACAGAACTCACACTGTCACTAGGATGGAGAGGGTTCACAGAACTCACACAGTAACTAGGATGGAGAGGGTTCACAGAACTCACAGTGTAACTAGGATGGAGAGGGTTCACAGAACTCACACTGTCACTTGGATGGAGAGGGTTCACAGAACTCACACAGTAACTAGGATGGAGAGGGTTCACAGAACTCACAGTGTAACTAGGATGGAGAGGGTTCACAGAACTCACACTGTCACTAGGATGGAGAGGGTTCACACAACTCACACTGTCACTAGGATGGAGAGGGTTCACAGAACTCACACTGTCTCTCCGATGGAGAGCGTTCACCAAACTCACACTGTCACAAGGATGGAGAGTGTTCACAGAACTCACACTGTCACAAGGATAGAGAGGTTTCACAGAACTCACACTGTCACTAGGATGGAGAGGTTTCACAGAACTCACACTGTAAGTAGGATGGAGAGGGTTCACAGAACTCACAGTGTCACTAGGATGGAGAGGGTTCACAGAAATTACACTGTAACTAGGATGGAGAGGGTTCACATACTTCACACTGTAACTAGGATGGAGATGGTTCACAGAACTCATACTGTAACTAGGATGGAGAGGTTTCACAGAACTCACACTGTCACTAGGATGGAGAGGGTTCACAGAACTCACACTGTAACTAGGATGGAGAGGTTTCACAGAACTCACACTGTCACTAGGATGGAGAGGGTTCACAGAACTCACACTGTAACTAGGATGGAGAGGGTTCACAGAACTTGTAGAATTATAACAATTATTTATTTATTTATTTCTCTCTCGTTCTCTTTCTCTCACACGCACACAGTTACGCACGCACGCACGCACGCACGCACGCACACACACACACACACACACACTATTTGTCTTCTCATTAGCTTGTCCGATGTGTCGCCTGGCTCGATCCAGAAAGCCTTATAGAGTCACAGTCAACAGACTCTCCAGACTCCCTAGTCCCTTGTCCCGAGTGGTCCTGGGTTGTGCTGGGCTTCGGGAGGACAGATTTGGGTAAGACATGGTCAGATGTAGTATGGGCACCATGCCAGTAGACTCCTACCTTTCTTTTCCCCTCTTGTGTCTCTAAGGACTCTTTAATAGTCAAATACTCTTTTGTCATAATCCTCTCTTGGCTCCTCCCCTGTTTTTAGATGACAGTCTGTCACAGCTGCACCCAGGACTATGTCTAAACCCAGTCAGAAAGCTCCAGCGGCTGGCCTTATCTCAATGCACTGGACCATAGATGGATTATTTTACTCTCAGATACATTCATCATAGCTGTGTGAAGAGGAGTAGTGTTTTCCTGAATTGAGTCTAACAAGGACTCTTGGAAGATTAGTCCAAATGGGGACTAAAAGAGATCCAAATCAAATCAAATCACGTCTTTAACTTGATAACAAGACTTCACCTTCATCATTAGTGTAACATGCTAAGAAACCTTTGCAAAAAAAAATAAAAATCAAAACAGCAATTTTACTGTTTGTCCATCTTGAGACACCATAGCCAGTATACGTCATAAAATGTCAGAATAATATATACCAACTGTTCCTAACTGTTTCGATGGAAAGCATGAGGAGCATAATCACACACAGCCTCTTTGACTGATAAAACACAATACACACTCCTCCTTTCATATGGTCTAACCCTAATCCCCAAGATCTACATGGACACAAGTCGAAGCATGGGACCCAGGGTGGGGTGGGGGATTACCGCATCAAGAAAAGGCTTCAAACAGATGAGAATATGGCACCAGATATTGATGTAATATAGTCATGTAGAAACAGTGGAGAACAGATATTGATGTAATATAGTCATGTAGAAACAGTGGAGAACAGATATTGATGTAATATAGTCATGTAGAAACAGTGGAGAACATATATTGATGTAATATAGTCATGTAGAAACAGGGGAGAACAGATATTGATGTAATATAGTCATGTAGAAACAGTGGAGAACAGATATTGATGTAATATAGTCATGTAAAAACAGTGGAGAACAGATATTGATGTAATAATAGTCATGTAGAAACAGTGGAGAACAGATATTGATGTAATATAGTCATGTAGAAACAGTGGAGAACAGATATTGATGTAATAGAGTCATGTAGAAACAGTGGAGAACAGATATTGATGTAATATAGTCATGTAGAAACAGTGGAGAACAGATATTGATGTAAAATAGTCATTTAGAAACAGTGGAGAACAGATATTGATGTAATATAGTCACGTAGAAACAGTGGAGAACAGATATTGATGTAATATAGTCATGTAGAAACAGTGGAGAACAGATATTGATGTAAAATAGTCATGTAGAAACAGTGGAGAACATATATTGATGTCATGTTGAAACAGTGGAGAACATATATTGATGTAATATAGTCATGTAGAAACAGTGGAGAACAGATATTGATGTAATATAGTCATGTAGAAACAGTGGAGAACAGATATTGATGTAATATAGTCATGTAGAAACAGTGGAGAACAGATATTGATGTAATAATAGTCATGTAGAAACAGTGGAGAACAGATATTGATGTAATATAGTCATGTAGAAACAGGGGAGAACAGATATTGATGTAATATAGTCATGTAGAAACAGTGGAGAACAGATATTGATGTAATATAGTCATGTAGAAACAGTGGAGAACAGATATTGATGTAATATAGTCATGTAGAAACAGTGGAGAACAGATATTGATGTAAGGCCTAGAGAAAAGGCGGGATAACAACTAATATTAAGGGTGGGATGAACTGGTACACCCACCCACGCTTCATCCATGGAGCGAGCAGGTGCAAGCTCTGAGTGTCTTCAAGTTGGGACATGCTATGGCTAATACCTCACAGACGTCGATGCCAAATGCTAACATTTTATTGCTAACAGGTACAGTTAACATCAATCGCAAACGCCCAACTAATGCTAGAAGCTAATGCTAATAGCTTCCATTAGCGACGCAGGCCCAAATTCTAGTCTGGATTCATTATACCTGGAGCCAGGAAGAGATCCATCTTTATGAAACAGCACGGCTTTCTGTCTGAGAGAGACATTACAGAACAGATCACTCCTGAAGGTAGGAGAGGAGCAGATAGGGGAGAGGAGCGGAGCAGAGCAGAGAGGGAAGCGTTGAGTAGAGGAGAAGAGCAGAGAGGGAAGGGTTGAGTAGAGGAGAAGAGCAGAGAGGGAATGGGTGAGGAGAGGATTAGAGAGGGAAGGAGAGCTTAGAGGGAAGAGGAGAAGAGCAGAGAGGGAAGGGGTGAGGAGAGGAGAAGAGCAGAGAGGGAATGGGTGAGGAGAGGATTAGAGAGGGAAGGGGAGAGAAGAGGAGCGGAGAGGGAAGGGGTGAGGAGAGGAGCAGAGAGGGAAGGGGTGAGGAGAGGAGCAGAGAGGGAAGGGGAGAATAGAGGAGCAGAGAGGGAAGGGGAGAGGAGCGGAGCAGAGAGGGAAGGGGAGAGGAGAGGAGTGGAGAGGAGCGTAGAAGAGAGGGAAGGGGAGAGGAGAGGAGCGGAGAAGAGAGGGAAGGGGAGAGAAGAGGAGCGTAGAAGAGAGGGAAGGGGAGAGGAGAGGAGCGGAGAAGAGAGGGAAGGGGAGGAGCGGAGCAGAGAGGGAAGGGGAGAGGAGCGGAGAGGGAGAGTTTTCTGGAGAGTCAGTCGACAAAGTCTCTGGTTGTCTAAGTCTCTGGTTGTCCACCAGAGGTCACCATGTCCTTTGTAGTCGTAGCTTGTTCCCTTTGTTCTGGAAGTATATGTTATAATGGATACGTCAGACGTACCAAAGGTCGTTCGATAGGGAAATGTCCTCCTCTCGTGTTCGGTCGTGTTTCCTAGACTATTTTACATATACAGCTACAGACTGTGAATGTGCAGTCTTTAGTTTTGTAGATTTCTTAACCATTTGTAACATATTCAGCTGGAACTGCACGTAACTGGTCTATAGAGTGGTAGCCATTTCAACGTGGGGACTCCCGTCCTTACTTTTTCTTGACTCTTAGTTTTAAACCATTTCTCAGCCATGAAGCCACCGCTTCACCCTGTCTGGTCTAATGTAAATTTTGTCAGAAGTAGGTTTTATGCACTCTGGGTAAAGGGGGCGTTCCATGACGCCAACGTAATGTCTGTGCTCACGTGGGTGTGGTCACTGATTTAAGACTTTATATGAAAAATAATTCTTTCATTTTGAAGGCTAACGTCACATTTAATCTTTTCACAAATAGTTTCATATTTAATCATTTAAGTTCCCCAACATTTGGATGTGAGCCTGATAACTGGGAAATATATACATTCAGAGATACACTTATGTTGTTATACTGTTTTTAGTTACATCACAAATTATTAACAAATTCCACAGGATTGTTCTTTAAGTACACTCTGACCATTCCAACTGTTTAGAATATAGACATATTGTTTCATTATTAAACCTTTTGATGTTACCGTACTGCAACGTTTCTCTCTGTGGTAACAAAGGGATTTAACTTCCATTTCTAAAAGAGTGGGAGGGAAAATTTCCATGCAGGTATTTACGATTGTCGTAAAACGGCCAACTTCACCCCTCTATCCCTCTGCGGGAGAGAGAAAGGGAGGGGTGGATCTGCCGCTTATGATCCTCACCCAACAGGGCAAGTCATGACAGAGGAGAGGAGCAGAGAGGGAAGGGGAGAGGAGTGGAGAGGGAAAGGGAGAGGAGGGGAGTGGAGCAGAGAGGGAAGGGGAGAGGAGTGGAGCGGAGAGGCTGTAAAAGAAGGATGTTACACTTCCAACTGCTTTATAGTTTATCTGAGTGTAAACATTACTTGAAGATGGAGAGTGAGAAAGGGAGAGAGAAAGATGGAATGGAGAGAGTGAGCTAAGAGAGAGTTAGTGAGATGAATATGTTGACTTGCGGACAGAGTTGTGACAAAGTATGACCAGATTACTGTCAGACAACAGGAGATGAGTTGGCTGTTTTATGGTGTTCTTCTCACTAAAGCCAAATGTGTCTGCTAGAGATTTAACTGACCATGCATGTGCACATGTGTGTGTGTCTGCTTGTTTGTGTGTGTGTGAGCGAATGTGTGTGTCTGTGTGTGTCTCTCTCTCTGTGTGTGTTTTTGTGTGTGTGTGTGTGTCTGTGTGCGTGTGTGTTTTTGCGTGTCTCTCTCTCTCTCTCCCTCTCTGCATTAGTATGCAGTACAGTATGTTTATTTGGTCTCTCCCTCTCTATTTGTCTAGTTGTCTCTGTTGTATCTATTAGCTCACAATCTCTCCATCCCATCTTTCTTTCTCCCTTTCTCAATCAATTCAATTCAATGCAAGGGGCTTTATTGGCATGGGAAACATGTGTTAACATTGCCAAAGCAAGTGAGGTAGATAATATACAAAATTGAAATAAACAATAAAAATTAACAGTAAACATTACACATACGGAAGTTTGAAAAGAATAAAGACATTACACATGTCATATTACTTATATATACAGTGTTGTAACGGTGTAAAAATGGTTACTGTACAAAAGGGAAAATTAATAAGCATAAATATGGGTTGTATATACAATGGTGTTTGTTCTTCACTGGTTGACCTTTTCTTGTGGCAACAGGTCACAAATCGTGCTGCTGTGATGGCACACTGTGGTATTTCACCCAGTAGATATGGGAGTTTATCAAAATCGGGTTTGTTTTCGAATTCTTTGTGGATCTGTGTAATCTGAGGGAAATATGTGTCTCTAATATGGTCATACATTGGGCAGGAGGTTAGGAAGTGCAGCTCAGTCTCCACCTAATTGTGTGGGCAGTGTGCACATAGCCTGTCTTCTCTTGAGATCCATGTCTACCTATGGCGGCCTTTCTCAATAGCAAGGCTATGCTCACTGAGTCTGTACATAGTCAAAGCTTTTGTTAAGTTTGGGTTAGTCACAGTGTTCAGGTATTCTGCCACTGTACTCTCTGTTTAGGGCCAAATAGTATTCTAGTTTGCTCTGTTTTTTTGTTAATTCTTTCCAATGTGTCAAGTAATTATCTTTTTGTTTTCTCATGATTTGGTTGGGTCTAATTGTGTTGTCCTGGGGCTCCGTGGGGTGTGTTTGTGTTTGTGTACAGTGCCCCAGGACCAGCTTGCTTAGGGGACTCTTCGCCAGGTACATTTCTCTGTAGGTGATGGCTTTGTTATGGAAGGTTTGGGAATCGCTTCCTTTTAGGTGGTTGTAGAATTTAACGTCTCTTTTCTGGATTTGGATAATTAGCGGGTATCGGCCTAATTCTACTCTGCATGCATTATTTGGTGTTCTACATTGTACACTGAGGATATTTTTGCAGAATTCTGCATGCAGAGTCTCCATTTGGTGTTTGTTCCATTTTGTGAATTCTTGGTTGGTGAGTGGACCCCAGACCTCACAACTAATCAATCACCATCCTCCCTTGTCCATTCCATGTCTCTATCTCTCAGTTTCTGTGTGTGTATGATGTATAGTGAACCTACCTCAGCCTCTGGTGTGTGTGTATCAATGTGTGTCTCTGTAGTGTGTGTGTGTCTGTGTGTGTGAGGGGGTGATTGTTCAGATTACAGCCCTTACTAGGGACCCCCCCCCCCCCTCATGATCAGGACACACAAACAGACACACACACACACCCCTCAACCCCCCACACACACGCATACACCCCTCAACCCCCCACACACAGATACACACACCCCTCAACCCCCCCCACACACACGCATACACCCCTCAACCCCCCACACACAGAAACACACACCCCTCAACCCCCCACACACACACGCATACACCCCTCAACCCCCCACACACAGAAACACACACCCCTCAAGCCATCAACCCCACACACAGACACACACACACCCCTCCACTCAACATCGCCTGTCACTTTTGTCTCCCTCTCTATCTCTGTGCCATCCCCCTATCCACCCTCCCCCTATCCACCCATCCCCCTATCCACCTCTCCACCCCTCTACCCCTCCAACCATCCCCCTATCCACCCCTCACCCATCCACCTCGCCACCCCTCCGCCAGGTGGCTAACACTTGCAAAACAGATCTCTCTCCATCCTCTCCTTTCTCTGATCTCCTCCCAGTCACTGTTCTATTCTCTCCTGTTCTCCCTGCTACTCAACCATGACTGACAGACAATGGACGCACAATGGCTGACACAGATGCACAATAGAGAGGGGGAATGTATGCAACTGGAGAGCCTGAATCAGGATATAGTGTAACGGCGGTCCTCTCTCTCTTCATAAGAAGAGGAGGTGTATTGAGGGAGCCAAGGCGCAGCAGGTTGTGAATACATAATGGATTTAATGACAAGACGAAAAAAGAACACGAACTACACTTGAAATGATACAAAATAACAAACGACGTAGACTGACCTAAACATGAGAACTTACATAGACACGAAGAACGCACGAATAGGAAACAGACTACATAAACCGAACAAACCGTATACAGTTCCGTATGGTGCAAACATAACACAAACACGGAAGACAATCACCCACAAACAAACAGTGAGAACACCCTACCTAAATATGACTCTTAATTAGAGGAGAACGCAAAACACCTGCCTCTAATTAAGAGCCATACCAGGCAACCAAAACCGACATAGAAACAGATAACATAGACTGCCCACCCAAAACTAACGCCCTGACCAATTACACATACAAAAACAACATAAAACTGGTCAGGACGTTACATAACCCCCCCCTCAAGGTGCGAACTCCGGGCGCACCAGCACAAAGTCCAGGGGAGGGTCTGGGGGGGCAGGTGACCACGGTGGTGGCTCCGGCTCTGGACGCTGTCCCCACACCACCATAGTCACTCCCCGTTTTTGTCTTCCCCTCCCAATGACCACCCTAAAACTCACATCCCCTAAATAAACGGCCAGCACCGGGACAAGGGGCAGCACCGGGACAAGGGGCAGCACCGGGACAAGGGGCAGCACCGGGACAAGGGGCAGCACCGGGACAAGGGGCAGCACCGGGACAAGGGGCAGCACCGGGACAAGGGGCAGCACCGGGACAAGGGGCAGCACCGGGACAAAGGGCAGCACCGGGACAAGGGGCAGCACCGGGACAAGGGGCAGCACCGGGACAAGGGGCAGCACCGGGACAAGGGGCAGATCCCGGCTGATAAACTCTGGCAGATCCTGGCTGAGGGACTCTGGCAGGTCTATGCAGGCTGACGGCTCTCGACGCTCATGGCAGGCTGACGGCTCTCGACGCTCATGGCAGGCTGACGGCTCTCGACGCTCATGGCGGGCTGACGGCTCTCGACGCTCATGGCGGGCTGACGGCTCTCGACGCTCATGGCGGGCTGACGGCTCTCGACGCTCATGGCGGGCTGACGGCTCTGGCTGCTCATGGCTCTCTGACGGCTCTGGCTGCTCATGGCTCGCTGGCGGCTCTGGCAGATCCTGTCTGGTTGGCGGCTCTGGCAGATCCTGTCTGGTTGGCGGCTCTGGCAGATCCTGTCTGGTTGGCGGCTCTGGCAGATCCTGTCTGGTTGGCGGCTCTGGCAGATCCTGTCTGGTTGGCGGCTCTGGCAGATCCTGTCTGGCGGACGGCTCTGGCAGATCCTGTCTGGCGGACGGCTCTAGCGGCTCCTGTCTGGCGGACGGCTCTAGCGGCTCCTGTCTGGCGGACGGCTCTGTAGGCTCATGGCAGACGGGCGGCTTTGCAGGCTCATGGCAGACGGATGGCTCAGACGGCGCTGGGGAGACGGATGGCTCAGATGGCGCTGGGGAGACGGATGGCTCAGATGGCGCTGGGGAGACGGATGGCTCAGATGGCGCTGGGGAGACGGATGGCTCTGGCCGGATACGGCGCACTGTAGACCTGGTGCGTGGTGCCGGAACTGGAGGCACCGGGCTAAGGATAAGCACCTTCCTACTAGTGCGGGGAGCAGGGACAGGGCACACTGTATTCTCAAAGCCCACTCTATAACTGATGCGTCGTACCGGCACTGGTGACACCGGGCTGAGGACAAGCACATCAGGATTAGTAGGGGGAGAAGATACAGTGTGTACAGGGCTCTGGAGACGCACTGGTAGCTTAGTGCGTGGGGCCGGAACTGGAGGCACC
The DNA here is from genome assembly GCF_029448725.1 of Salvelinus fontinalis. Lineage (NCBI taxonomy): Eukaryota > Metazoa > Chordata > Actinopteri > Salmoniformes > Salmonidae > Salvelinus > Salvelinus fontinalis. Next base: position 29,277,054 of record NC_074682.1, on the reverse strand, counting down.
GAACTGGATACACGCACTACAGAGAGAGTGCATGGAGGAGGAACTGGGCTCAGGAGACGCACTGGTAGCCTAGTGCGTAGTGTAGGCACTGTAGGTACTAGGCTGGGGCGGGGAGGTGGCGCCGGAAATACCGGACCGTGGAGGCGTACTGGCACTCTTGAGCATTGAGCCTGCCCAACCTTACCTGGTTGAATACTCCCGGTTGCCCGACCAGTGCGGGGAGGTGGAATAACCCGCACCGGGCTATGTAGGCGAACCGGGGAAACCATGCGTAAGGCAGGTGCCATGTATGCCGGCCCGAGGAGACACACTGGAGACCAGACGCGTTGAGCCGGCCTCATGACACCTGGCTCAATACCCAATCTAGCCCTCCCAGTGCGGGGAGGTGGAATAACCCGCACTGGGCTATGCACTCGTACAGGAGACACCGTGCGCTCTACTGCGTAACACGGCGCCTGCCCGTACTCCCGCTCTCCACGGTAAGCCTGGGAAGTGGGCGCAGGTCTCCTACCTGCCCTTGGCCCACTACCTCCTAGCCCCCCCCCAAGAAATTTTTGGGAATTACTTACGGGCTTTTTGGGCTTCCGTGCCAGACGTGTTCCCTCATAGCTCCGGTTCCTCTCTCCGGTAGCCTCTGCTCTTCTCAGTGCCTCCAGCTGTTCCCATGGGAGGCGATCCCTACCAGCCAGGATCTCCTCCCAAGTGTAGCAACCCTTTCCGTCCAATATATCGTCCCATGTCCATTGCTCCTTCTTTTCCTGTCCCTTACTCCGTTGACTCCGCTGCTTGGCTCTGGTATGGTGGGTGATTCTGTAACGGCGGTCCTCTCTCTCTTCATAAGAAGAGGAGGTGTATTGAGGGAGCCAAGGCGCAGCAGGTTGTGAATACATAATGGATTTAATGACAAGACGAAAAACGAACACGAACTACACTTGAAATGATACAAAATAACAAACGACGTAGACTGACCTAAACATGAGAACTTACATAGACACGAAGAACGCACGAATAGGAAACAGACTACATAAACCGAACAAACCGTATACAGTTCCGTATGGTGCAAACATAACACAAACACGGAAGACAATCACCCACAAACAAACAGTGAGAACACCCTACCTAAATATGACTCTTAATTAGAGGAGAACGCAAAACACCTGCCTCTAATTAAGAGCCATACCAGGCAACCAAAACCGACATAGAAACAGATAACATAGACTGCCCACCCAAAACTAACGCCCTGACCAATTACACATACAAAAACAACATAAAACTGGTCAGGACCGTTACATATAGACACGCGGCAGCAGCAGACAGTAGAGGGCTGGGTTGAGGGGACACTTTTTCACCCCATCTCGTCTATAGGATCCTCTTGGCTCAGTTCTCCCATGCTCCTCTTCTCTCACTGGTTTGGCAAGAAGAACCTCTCTGTAGATGTGAAATCAGGTGTAAGTAAATATGTGATGAATTGGGAAAGGCATTGCAACTACGCATTGGGGTTAGGAGAGATGTAACTACTTTAGGTCAACTGGGGGAAGTGTTCCGCTACTGAACATTGTGGTTTTGCATGGTCGACTTTATAATCTGTTTACAGAACAAAGTCATTATAATTAAATGTGATTTTTTGTGACGCAATGCCATTTCGATTGTGTAACTTAGTGACTTGTGAATATGATGACCAATGATGGGTTGTCTTCTTGTTACAACACAGTTTAGAAATATCAGTTAGTGGGTTTGTTATTAACTAGAGTCTCTGGGATATTACGGACTGACGGACTGACGGACTGACGGACTGACGGACTGACTGACTGACTGACTGACTGACTGACGGACTGACGGACTGACTGACTGACGGACTGACGGACGGACGGACGGACGGACGCATTCATTCATTCATTCACCTGACCACTCAGTCTCCACTCAGCAGGGGGGCTTATGTAATCAGGGTGTGTGTGTGTTCCTGCATGTGTGTACGTGTCTCTGGCCTTGTTATGGTGCAGAGCGTGTCCCCCTTCACTGTATCTGAACTCTGGTCCGTTGACTTCTCTACTATGCGGTGTGAGTTTGGTTATGGTGGTCTGTCATGTGTTGTGGGTGGAGGGTATCCTGTTCCCACCTCTCTCTTTACCCACACCATAACACTGTGTCATCTGACACATCTGCTGTGAGTGAAATCTAATGGCTCGCTTTAGTTTGAGATACAGCATTCAGTCTTTCATGCATTTTAAACTGAATGTTTATTTATTCACCAGTGGAGGAAGATGTATATATGTGTATATTTTCTGTAATACGTCCAGTAATGTACGTAGCTGAATCTCTTCTTCGAAATGAATCCCTCCTTTGCCCCTTCACATGCTCACGCAGTCAGGTGCACGCACGCACACACGCACACACACGCCCGTTTGCTGGTTCCTGTGGTGACAGACAGTCTTTCAGGGAGTGAAGCGGTGACATCCAGCTTACTGAGGCTTGATTAATAGTGGAGGAGAGGAGAGACAAACATGGGGAAGATAGAGCGAAGGGAGAGAAAAACAGCACTGCCAACTCTGCAGCAACATTTAGTCATCCCCCCTTTCCTCTCATCCTCCCTGAATCCTCTCCTCCACCTCCACACCCACTCAGTCCCTTCTATCTTCCTTTCCTCCAGTTCCATCTCCTCTGCTTGTTACTAGGCAGAGTGACATCAAACCGATGTAATGTCTATGTAATAACATGTGTGTAAAGTTTGGGGCCAGTCAGTCAGCAGCCTTAGCGGGACTTGTCTGACAGTGACATTCACTGGGCCCAGAGGAAGAGAAGTGGACCCATACCCTTATTTCATCTATTTATACCAATCTCTCTCTCCCCTTCTCCATCACCCCCTCCTTCTCCTCTCTCTCCTCTGCTGGCTTACTCTGATTGCGTGCCTAGTGCAGTAATCGCCTCAGAGGAGCTGCCATGGCGGGGACTAATGGCCTGGCTGACTGGGAGGGAGCCTTCTGACTGGATGCTAATCTGGCCTGCTAATGCTAACCCTTTGACTCTAATGAGAGGAAATAATTTAAGTTTAGTCATGACAAAAAAATTAGAGGCCTGTGGCTGTGTGTGCATTTGGGAGTCTTGCAAAAAATATATTGCAGTGCTGTGTAGGTCTCGAAGGGGAGAGGGTTGGTGGTAAGTCTAGTTTTTTGAGGGAGGGGTTGATCAGTCATGACATCTCTCATTCCCCTACGGCCCACAGTGAGGCTAAGAGAGGGAGAAAGAGAGGGAGAGCAGAAAATAGGAATAGAGGATAGAGGAAAAAGGGAGAGAGGGATAAAACATCATACCGAGAGACATGGAAAGATAAAGGGAGGGAGAGAGAGAAGGAGAATGAGTAGAGAGGGACATAGAGGGAGGCAGAGGGAGAGAGTGACAGAGCTATTAATAGGATGATAACTGTTGGCAGTGTGTCTCTCAGGACACGATGGTGGTTCCAAACATCTTCCCCAGAAGACCTTTCAGTGCTGGGTCGTAGGGGGTCAACACAGCATCACTGCCAGATGACTTCCCTCTCCTGTCTCACCCTCTGTTCTGCCAAGCTAAATACTCTTTCTCGCTCTCGCTCTCGCTCTCGCTCTCGCTCTCTCTCGCTCTCTCTCTCTCTCTCTCTCTCTCTCTCTCTCTCTCTCTCTCTCTCTCTCTCTCTCTCTCTCTCTCTCTCTCTCTCGCTCTCTCTTGCTCTCTCTCTGTATTCATCTCTCCCTCCCTTTTCCCTCTCTCTTTCTCTCTCTGTTTCCTTCCCTCTCTTTCTGCCTGCTGTTTTATCCAGTTGTATCCAGTCCATCCTCTGTTAGTGTCATGGGAAAGGCTGAGAGGAAAGGAGGCGGATTCAGCTTTTCCCAGTGTTTGAGGCCATGTCTGTCCATCTATGTACTGTAAATGTCAATCAGCTCCATAGAGACACATCACACTGCTCTGGCCTCATTTAGTAATGCCCCTGGTCTCATAGAGAGGGTTTCTCTGGTAAGATGGAGAGAGGGGTGGGGATGGAGAGATAGACATTTGCATGAGTGCACACACACACGAGCTCTGACCAGGGTAGTGCCAACCCAGTGCCTATCAGTGGGTGTGTGCTCTCCAAGGTGATGACTGTTGCTTGGCAACTACACCCTGCTCATTAATATGTAGATTTATACACAGCCCTCTTTGGCACTTTTGGCAAACACACACACACACACCAAAGTAATGCATAAAAAGCCTTTGCTAAAGTATGTTTTCAGAAAGGTTGTAGACTTTGAACCAGGATGATCTCCCTCCGTCTATGAGTTCATATTACAATGCATCATAGTAGTACAGTAGTAGTAGTATTACCGTAGAATTACAGTAATAGTATTGCAGTAGTAGTATTGCAACACTAGTATTGCAGTAGTAGTATTACAACAGTAGTATAGCAGTAGTAGTATTGCAACACTAGTATTACAGTAGTATATATTACAACAGAAGTATTACAGTAGTATTACAGTAATATTTGTACAGTAGCAGTATTTTAGAAGTGGTTTTACATTAGTATTACAGTAGTGGCATTACAACAGTAGTAGTATAGCAGTAGTAGTATTGCAGTCAAAGTATTACAATAGTAGTATTTAGTGCTGAGCGATTAGTGCTTTTTGAGGTCGGTTCGGTTTTGGTTTGATTATTAAAAAATATTTGCAGTTTTTGGTTTTGATTATGTTTTTAAACATTGGATCAAATGCACTATGCATTATGTGGGTTGGATGCTGTAACAACACAGTATAAAACAATTGATACAAGTCCCATTACGGTAGTACCAGCCCATTACTACTTATAACTTATTAGCCATCAATATTTGTTGTTGTGTATATTACATTTGTTTTATTTGATTACTTGAATATTTAATTCCAAGTAATCTCATCTCTATAGAGCTACTTCATATGCTGTCTAACAAAATCACTATTTTAGAAGTTCTTCATGTCACGCCTGCTCCCGCTCCCCCACACCTGTCACCATCGTTACGCGCATCAACGCTTCATTAGACTCACCTGTATTCCATCACATTTTGGATTGCCTTCCCTATATCTGTCTATTCCATAGTTTCATCCCCGTGTCAGCATTATTGTCGTTATCTTAACCAAATCCAGACAGCTGATGTGCTGAAAGAGCTGCAAAATCTGGATCCCTACAAATCAGCTGGGCTAGACAATCAGGACCATCTCTTTCTAAAAATATCCGCCGAAATTGTTGCAACCCCAATTACTAGTCTGTTCAACCTCTCTTTCGTGTCATTTGAGATCCCTAAAGACTGGAAAGCTGCTGCAGTCATCCCCTTCTTCAAAGGGGGCGACACTCTAGACCCAAATTGTTACAGATCTATATCCATCCTGCCCTGCCTTTCTAAAATCTTCGAAAGCCAAGTTAACAAATAGATCACCGACCATTTCGAATCCCACCGTACCTTCTCCACTATACAATCTGGTTTCCGAGCTGGTCATGGGAGCACCTCAGCCACGCTCAAGGTCCAAAACGATATCATAACTGCCATCGATAAAAGACAGTACTGCGCAGCCGTCTTCATCGACCTGGCCAATGCTTTCAACTCTGTCAATCACCGCGTTCTTATCGGCAGACTCAACAGCCTTGGTTTCTCAAATGACTGCCTCACCTGGTTCACCAACATCTTCTCAGATAGAGGTCAGTGTGTCAAATCGGTGGGCCTGTGGTCCGGACCTCTGGCAGTTTCTATGGGGGTGCCACAGGGTTAAATTCTCGGGCCGACTCGTTTAGTTGTATATATCAATGATGTCGCTCTTGCTGCTGGTGATTCTCTGAATCACCTCTACGCAGACGACACCATTCTGTATACATCTGGCCCTTCTTTGGACACTGTGTTAACAAACCTCCAAACGAGCTTCAATGCCATACAACACTCCTTCCGTGGCCTCCAACAGCTTTTAAATGCTAGTAAAACTAAATGCATGCTCTTCAACCGATTACTGCCCGCACCCACCCGCCCGACTAGCATCACTACTCTGGACCGTTCTGACTTAGAATATTTTTTAAAATGTTTAAATTTATTTAACCTTTATTTAACCCGTTAGGCAAGTTGAGAACAAGTTCTCATTTACAATTGCGACCTGGTCAAGATAAAGCAAAGCAGTTCGACACATACAACACAGAGTTACACATGGAGTAAAATAAACATACAGTCAATAATATTGTAGAAAAATAAGTCTATATACAATGTGAGCAAATGAGGTGAGATAAGGGAGGTAAAAGCAAAAAAAGGCCATGGTGGCGAAGTAAATACAATATATCTGTAACGATCGTCGTATAGAGGAGAAGGAGAAGACCAAGGTGAGTATTCATAACTCCTTTTAATGAATACGAATACTACAACAAAACAACAAAAACAATAAACGAACAGTTCTGCAAGGTGACATACACTAAACAGAAAACAACCACCCACAAACACAGGTGGGAACAGGCTACCTAAATATGATTCTCAATCAGAGACAACGATAGACAGCTGCCTCTGATTGAGAACCATACCAGGCCAAACACACAGGAATACAAAACAAGGACAACATAGAACACCAGGCATAGAATGCCCACCCAAACTCACACTCTGACCAACCAAAATAGAGACATTAAAAGGATCTCTACGGTCAGGGCGTGACAATAGCAAGTAAAACACTGGAATGGTAGATTTGCAGTGGAAGAATGTGCAAAGTAGAAATACAAATAATGGGGTGCAAAGGAGCAAAAAATAAATAAATACAGTAGAGGAAGAGGTAGTTGTTTAGGCTAAATTATAGATGGGCTATGTACAGGTGCAGTAATCTGTGAGCTGCTCTGACAGCTGGTGCTTAAAGCTAGTGAGGGAGATAAGTGTTTCCGGTTTCAGGGATTTGGTTCCAGTCATTGGCAGCAGATAACTGGAAGGAGAGGCGGCCAAAGGAGGAATTGGCTTTGGGGGTGACCAGAGAGTACAGGTCGCAGTTGTGGGTAGTATATGGGGCTTTTGTGACAGAAACGGATGTCACTGTGATAGACTGCGTCCAATTTATTGGGTAGGGTATTGGAGGCTATTTTGTAAATGACATCACCGAAGTTGAGGATCGGTAAGATGGTCAGTTTTACGAGGGAATGTTTGGCAGCATGAGTGAAGGATGCTTTGTTGCGAAATAAGAAGCCAATTCTAGATTTAACTCTTTATTGGAGATGTTTGATGTGAGTCTGGAAGGAGAGTTTATAGTCTAACCAGACTGACAAAACGGTTCTACCTGGAACCAAAAAGGCTTCTTCAAAGGGTTCAGTCAAAGAATCATTTTTGGTTCTAGATAGCACCTTTTTTTCTAAGAGTGTATGGTTAAGGATATAACTTAGAGTTAATATGTAGCATATGTGTCAGCTGTCAGTGTGTATGTAAATGTGTGTGTGTGTTTATGTCTGTACTGGGTGGTTCATAATCTCTACACATCCCCACGTGTCTCTCCTCTTCACACACACATTCTATACACTCCTCAAAATAGTTTTTATAGGTAAAAGCAATGAGGCTGGAGATTTGTTATTGAACCTCTTCAATTCTATCAGACCAGGAGAGGACACACGGATAGTAAGCCACCATAGACTATTGAGACAAACCAGGTGTCGGTGTCAGTGATCATGGTTTAGCCCCAATCTGAAGAGGGAAGAATGGAGCCTTTATACTCTCGCTACAGTCTACCACAGCCCGGTAGAGAGGAGAGTGGGAGGTGGAGGAGAGGCGGGGAAGACTGAGGCAGCAATTTTGCTGACACACCTTCAAGAGAGGGGGGTGGAGAGTGGGAAGGAACAAAGAGAGAGACAGAGAGAGCAAGGGAAGAGAGAAGGGAGAGTGAGGGAGAAAGGGAGAGAACGAGAACAATAGGCCTGTTCAGAACAAAGCACATGCTAAATGTATTGACTTCAGGGCTTCTGCATGTGAAGGTGTATGTGTGTAGGTGTGTGCGTGCAAGTGTGTGACTGTAAACTACTGGTGTAAGACTTAGTGTTCTACACCGTGCATCCAGCTGTGATGGTGAATGGGTTTACACTATTCTAGCAGGAGTTTCTAGTAATGTAACACTGACTACTACACTGACCAGCATTTATATGTAGCTCAGATAGTTCCAACTTCTACATCTATATGAACTTTCTGACTCTGAAATAACACGAATTATCTCAACAGAAATGGTATTTGTGTTTGTGTGTGCGCGTGAGTACGTGAGTGTGTCTGTACGATTGCATGCATGTGATGTGTGTGTGTGGGTTCTAGCTCCTGTTTTCCAGGCTGCAGTATGTTTTCATTAAGGAGTCTGTCATCACTTAACCCTTGACCCATTAGTCTCTCAGGTTCACTGGCCTGCAGGCCGGAGAAAGGGCTTGATCACGCTGTTATGGTGTTGCATAGCTGTGCAATGTGAGGGATGTAATTGTGTTGCTTCTATCAACTTGGGATGTTTCTCAGAGAAAACAGGAACGTAAGTCTATATAGCATCAGTTTATATCTAGGTTATAACTACATACATAGAACTACAGAAGAGTTTATGTAGGTTATAACTACATACATAGAAATACAGCAGAGTTTATGTGTAGGTTATAACTACATACATAGAACTACAGCAGAGTTTATGTGTAGGTTATAACTACATACATAGAACTACAGCAGAGATTATATGTAGGTTATAACTACATACATAGAACTACAGCAGAGATTATATGTAGGTTATAACTACATACATAGAACTACAGAAGAGTTTATGTGTAGGTTATAACTACATACATAGAACTACAGCAGAGTTTATGTGTAGGTTATAACGACATACATAGAACTACAGCAGAGTTTATGTGTAGGTTATAACTACATACATAGAACTACAGCAGAGATTATGTGTAGGTTATAACTACATACATAGAACTACAGCAGAGATTATGTGTAGGTTATAACTACATACATAGAACTACAGCAGAGTTTATGTGTAGGTTATAACTACATACATAGAACTAGAGCAGAGTTTATGTGTAGGTTATAACTACATACATAGAACTACAGCAGAGTTTATGTGTAGGTTATAACTACATACATAGAACTACAGCAGAGTTTATGTGTAGGTTATAACTACATACATGGAACTACAGCAGAGTTTATGTGTAGGTTATAACTACATACATAGAACTACATAGCTATCTGTAGTAGATTTGTTATTGTGTAGTTGTCAGTTTGGCTTGTGGCCGTCAGTCAGTGGAGTCAGTAGACACACACATAAAGGAGTTTCTGAGTGAACGCTCAAGCACACACACAACCCGCAACATACTGTAGCTAGAGTATCATGTAGTGAAAAACAACTGTGACGTGAGAACAACATGTTCTCTAATGAATGAACTGTGTGACTGATATTTCTCTTTTATGACATTGTGTACATGTAATGTGTGTCTGTGTGAATGTGTATGTATGTACGAGTGTGTGGTTGTGTTCTAAAACACATCTTGAGAAACTGTCTCCTCTCCCCGGGAGTGAAACGGTCTCCTCTCCCCCGGGAGTGAAACTGTCTCCTCTCCCCCGGGAGTGAAACTGTCTCCTCTCCCCCGGGAGTGAAACTGTCTCAACTCCCCCGGGAGTGAAACTGTCTCAACTCCCCCGGGAGTGAAACTGTCTCACCTCCCCCGGGAGTGAAACTGTCTCAACTCCCCCGGGAGTGAAACTGTCTCAACTCCCCCGGGAGTGAAACTGTCTCACCTCCCCCGGGAGTGAAACTGTCTCAACTCCCCCGGGAGTGAAACTGTCTCAACTCCCCCGGGAGTGAAACTGTCTCCTCTCCCCGGGAGTGAAACTGTCTCCTCTCCCCGGGAGTGAAACTGTCTCCTCTCCCCGGGAGTGAAACTGTCTCCTCTCCCCGGGAGTGAAACTGTCTCCTCTCCCCGGGAGTGAAACTGTCTCAACTCCCCGGGAGTGAAACTGTCTCCTCTCACCGGGAGTGAAACTGTCTCAACTCCCCCGGGAGTGAAACTGCCTCAACTCCCCCGGGAGTGAAACTGTCTCAACTCCCCCGGGAGTGAAACTGTCTCAACTCCCCCGGGAGTGAAACTGTCTCAACTCCCCCGGGAGTGAAACTGTCTCACCTCCCCCGGGACTGAAACTGTCTCAACTCCCCCGGGAGTGAAACTGTCTCAACTCCCCCGGGAGTGAAACTGTCTCCTCTCCCCGGGAGTGAAACTGTCTCAACTCCCCGGGAGTGAAACTGGATGCAGAGTTGATTTTATTGAAAACACTGCTTTAGAAGAGCAGTCTAGTCAGATACGAAAACAGCTCAAGATATTTGTGATCCATTAACCTCTTTCTCTTTCACTATCTCTCTCTCTCTACCTGTGGGCACCCTCAACACACGTGTCTGGCATCAGCCTCCTCTGACTAACACTGACTCACCTTAACACCTCCAGTTTAACAACCCTGAATACAACACACACACCCTGGTGGTGAAATATCGAGTCTGGTTTGAGCCTACAGTGGTGGTGATATTTTGGCAGGCTCCAGGGAGAATGCAGAACTCTTTTAAAGTCTATAAATTGTTATTGGTAAAACTGTAGGAAGAAAAAACTACCAAGGGAGGGGTTCAGTTTGAAACGAGGGAAAGAGAGCCAGCTAGAGGGAGGGAGGGAGGGATGGGGGGGGGGGGGGGTGTAGGCGTGAGGAAGATGGAAGGACATGACAAGGATGAAGAGAGGCAGGTAGGGGAGACGGGGATGAGAAGGAAAGGAATGGAGCATGAGAGGAGAGAAGAAGAGAAAGAAAATAGGGAGAAAAGAAGGGCAGAGTGAAAGGTAGAGGAGAGATGAACTTAAGTTCCAGTAGATGATCAGATAAAGAATTGGAGGAAAAGGACGAGTAGAATGAGGGGGATTAGAGAGACAAAGGTAAAAGGGAGAGGGGGGAGAGATAGAGAGGGGAGAGAGATAGTGCAGAGAGAGAGAGCGCGGTAAAAGGGAGAGAAGATGGGAGCGAGCGAGCGAATGGGGTAAAAGGGAGGGAAAGGGAAAAGAGAGGGAGGGAGAGAGGGATCATTGTTTCAGGACCACTGGTAGTTTCATGTTTCTCTTCTGCCCTGCAGATTTCCATTCTCCGGCTTCTATTGCCGACTGACTGACTCTCTCTCTCTCTCCTCCGCCCCCTTCCAGCCAAGCCTCGCCACGCTGTAGGAGATTACTAAGAGGAAGACTTAGACTCACTGAGGAGAACACAAAGAGAAGGAGGGATACAGACAGAAAAGAGAGAAAGGAAACTGCAAGGTATGGACAGCACATGCTCTTCATTCTCTTTTGCTCTGAGACAGATTAAAGGGAGGTAGAAAAGAGAAGGTTTCTCATTTCTTTTTCTTTTCATCTCACTGGATTTCTCCCTCCGTTCTGTTGTTTCCCTGTAGCCATGCTCTCTGATCTGGGGTGTGTGTGCGTGCATGCATGTAGTGTGCGTGTTGTGTGTGTGAAGTGTGTTCTGTGTACCGTGTGCAGTCAGAGTGCTGCTCATGTGAAGGGAGAAATGAAACCATGCCTGTAGGGTGTGACTAGTGAACTTATGTTTGTGTGTGAATGCGTGTGTGTATATACTGTATTTAGATTTGGATGGATGTGTACAAAATGTGCATCAGAAAGTTTGTGTGTGAAGGTAAGTGGGGGTACAGTTGCTGTGTGTGAGTGTGTGTGTGTGAGTTGAGAGGGTAACTGTAAGTGTGTGTGTGCAGGTGTGTGTAGGTGTGATTGCAGACATGAGCTGTCTAGATGGTATGTGATGGTAGTAATCTGATTGATGTATGGAGGCAGGCTTATCTCCCAACAACCTTATGTAAACATTAATTGACTACATAGAGGACACATTATGCTTCGTAGGACATACATAGCAGACACGCAAAGCACATAACAATACACTACACATACAAGAATACTCAGTTTATGGTAAAAAACAACTGTTCACCAATTTCCTGGATAATTCACGAACCTCATTCCTAATTTCCTGCAAGGACACATATTTGCATTAATTTATTAAATGTGCACTATGCAGAAATTTCTCCGCCATTTCCTGGTAGCAAAAATTCTAATAGTTTGCCTAATTTCAGTGTATGTGACAAAACAAGGAAGTATAGTGAAGAGAATCATTGTACCATCTAAACCGCTGTGAAATTTCTTTTCCATAACCAAAAATATTGTATTTTCAGCTGTTTGCAGCTGGTGTACAAAACTGGAAGTAAAAGTCGTAAAAACGAAACTGAAGAACAGGAGGCATAGAAATATTGCACATAGAACAGATCTACCGGTTCTTAGACTTGCTTTCAATGAGAATGACCGATCTATAACTCACATTCTATGTGAATTTAGTTGGTCACCCAAAAGGTTACATATTGCAGTTTTAACCAAACAGAAAAAATCTTGTTTGCAAAAAGCTTTCCAATGGACTGTGTGAGTGTTATTTTAGTCCTATGCTGGAGGCTTGGTTAGTGATTATTATTATTGAACAGGGCCCAGCCAGTGTGCAGGTGTGGAGTGTAGTACCAGGTGTCCCTCTCATTTGTCTGCTTTAGGTAGTGTCCCAAAATGGCACCCTATTCCTTACATAGTGCCCTACTTTGTACCAGGGCCCTGGCACTATATTAGGAATAGGGAGCCATTTGGGATGCAGTTTTACTGTAGTGTTTACCCTGAGTCTGGGACCTATAACTGCATCAGGTCTTTAAACAGCCATGGTCTGCTCTCTCCTTTCCTCTCACATTATCAGGTGGCTAGGCTGCTTGCTAGGCTGTTTTCATCAAAACGTTTCACTACAGTCGAAACTGAGTTCAACATGTGGTTTTGTTTGAGAAAGCCTGTGTATGTCTGTGTGTGCTGTGGGGGGGGGGGGGGGGGGGGTTTGTGTGCCTGTGCTTATGTTCATTCCAATCTGGCTAGCACTGCAACAGTAGCACAACAACACTCCATCGCTAATGTTCTCAACAATGATTCGGTGGCTAACACACAACCCACATGCTGTCCCTTTCATTTGGATGCTATCAAGGCAGCTAATTGTTTATCCCAATGCTAACCCTTCATATTAGCATTTGGTCGCTAACCCCAAGTTCCACATGCACCAATAAAACCCCAATCTTCCTAGTCAGCAATCATCATTATATGGGGTTAATTTTTTTCTGTTTAAAAAAAAAGAAGGTTAATGTAAGTCTCTCCCTTCCTCTCTCATTTGAGGACTTCCCCTGCATCTATCTTTGTGTTAGGTGTAGCCTGCTAATTGCTTGGATATATATAGGCTGAGAGGAAATACTAAGGTGCTTATTAGCGTCAGGCAGCTAGCCATGAGCCACCATTATCCTTATATAGAGAGAGGCTCTATAGAGGTAGCTAACCATGAGCCACCATAATCCTTAGAGAGAGGCTCAATAGAGGCAGCTAGCAATGAGCCACCATTATCCTTAGAGAGAGAGAGGCTCTATAGAGGTAGCTAACCATGAGCCACCATAATCCTTAGAGAGAGGCTCTATAGAGGCAGCTAGCCATGAGCCACCATACATTTACATTTAAGTCATTTAGCAGACGCTCTTATCCAGGGCGACTTACAAATTGGAAAGTTCATACATATTCATCCTGGTCCCTCCATGGGAATTGAACCCTGCTCCCCCCGTGGGAATTGAACCCACAACCCTGGCGTTGCAAGCGCCATGCTCTACCAACTGAGCCACACGGGACCACACCATAATCCTTAGAGAGAGAGAGGCTCTATAGAGGCAGCTAGCCATGAGCCACCATTATCCTTAGAGAGAGAGAGGCTCTATAGAGGCAGCTAGCCATGAGCCACCATTATCCTTAGAGAGAGAGAGAGGCTCTATAGAGGCAGCTAGTCATGAGCCACCATAATCCTTAGAGAGAGAGAGAGGCTCTATAGAGGCAGCTAGCCATGAGCCACCATTATCCTTAGAGAGAGAGAGGCTCTATAGAGGCAGCTAGCCCTGAGCCACCATTATCTTTAGAGAGAGAGAGGCTCTATAGAGGCAGCTAGCCATGAGCCACCATTATCCTTAGAGAGAGAGGCTCTATAGAGGCAGCTAGCCATGAGCCACCATTATCCTTAGAGAGAGAGAGGCTCTATAGAGGCAGCTAGCCATGAGCCACCATTATCCTTAGAGAGAGAGAGGCTCTATAGAGGCAGCTAGCCATGAGCCACCATTATCCTTAGAGAGAGAGGCTCTACAGAGGGGATGAAAGCAGGGTGGAGTCTCAGATTACCCCCTGACAGTGGCACTGTTTAATAACACTATGGCCTTAACCACTCCCCAGAGGACCAGGACTTTAATTAATGTTTTATTTAACTATGCAAGTCAGTTAAGAACAAATTGTTATCTACAATGACGGCTTACCCCAGCCAAACCCGGACGACGCTGGGCCATTTGTGCGCTATCCTATGGGACTCCCAATCACGGTCGGATGTGATGCAGCCTGGATTCGAACCAGGGACTGTAGTGACACCTCTTTCACTGAGTTGCAGTGCCTTAGACCACTGCTCCACTCAGGAGCATTTGGCTGATCTGGGACTTGTCTGGGTGGGAGTGTTATCAGTGTCGTAGCTAGAGTGTAATTGCAGTGGTTGTTCTACTGGTGTAAGTTGGTTTTAAGTGGAGTAGTCCATTTTTATCTCTATGTTTTCTGAATTGTTTTGCAGTATCCTGAGCTTTTTGTTTTTCATTTAAGATTGGGGGATAGGGGCTGGTTAGCAGTAAGGATATAAAGTTAGGGTTTAGGGTTGGTGATAAAAAACTATTTTGTCGGTAGAAAGCGCCATACTTCCATCCTTTCTAGCATGGTCATATAGTGAGGAGGGGCGGCACAGGACTGTCAGAGCTCCATGGTTTGGCTGCTGACTGACAAGACCATGCCCAACCTGGTGATCTTGGCACTGGGTAGAGGTTGCCTGGGCAGCATGGTAGCCTGGTGGTCTAAGCTTGGCACCACTGTCCAGGTTAGGACACACAGACAAAGACCTGCGTGCGTGCGTGTGTGCGTGTGTGTGTGTGACCCTGTTTCAGTATGTGTGTGTGTGAGGGAATGTGTGTGTGTGTGTGTGTGTGTGTGTGTGTGTGTGTGTGTGTGTGTGTGTGTGTGTGTGTGTGTGTGTGTGTGTGTGTGTGTGTGTGTGTGTGTGTGTGTGTGTGTGTGTGTGTGTGTGTGTGTGTGTGTGTGTGACCCTGTTTCAGTGTGTGTGTGTGTGTGAGGGAATGCCTTACATGAGGGCACCAGTGACCAAATATCCCAATACCAGCTCCTGAAAGACCAATTCAAATCTTAATTTTCTGGAAGAATGTTCTGCTGCTCAGCCAGATTCAGATTCTATAGTCATCTTTTAGAGAGGGGAGCTGACAACAAACCCACATTGGGAACAGCAGCCGTTGTTCTTTAGATAGTACCACTTGACTTATTGCTGTGCTTTACCCCCGTAAAAAGAGCTCTTGGCATCACTTGCTGCCCATGTTTTCATCCAAGCCCTTCTGGTTCAGCCCATAGTGGTTGAGTGGTCTAACCAAACAAAGCGAGCAGTGAGCTGGGGAGAATAGAGGTGCAGTGATTATTGACTGGCTTTCCTGTCATTTCCCAACCTCTCTATATATAAACCCCTCTAGGGTTGAGTTTAGGCCTGCGTCCCAAATGGCACCCTATTCCCTACGTAGTGCACTATTTTCCAGAGCCCCATGAGCCCTGGTCAGAAGTGAATAGGGTTTGACGTGGGATGCACCCTAGCTCAGGTCTAGCCTCCTCACACATCTCCCATAGAACATCCTGAAAGAGGGCTCTGAAAAGGCCTTTAGGTGGGTAAGAGTGGATAGGGGGAAGTGGGAGAGATTAAGTGGGTACGAGCTAAACCAAAGAGCTGCAGTTAAAGGCAGGCTGAACTTCTTGATTTAGCCTCGGTTTCAATTCTCCTAAGTAGAAAATGCGACTGAGAACCAGATTTGGGTTTTGGAGGCGTGCTTTGATGTGGGTGTCTCTTGTGTGTGTGTTCGAAGGTGGTAAGTGTTTGTACTTTCACTCTGCCAAAACAGTACACAGTTAGTCACTCACCCTTCTAGATAACTTCAACAGTCTGACCAGATCTTGTTTGGAAGTAGCCTAGACTAGCTAGCAAGCTAGCCAACTTCTTTCGCCAATTAGCTTCAACCGTGGAAAAGTTTATTTGACTTTGGATAGCCTATCTCTGGCGCTATTTAGGGACCAAATAGAAATGTAAATCGGACAATATTTTCATGTTGCACATCTTTTTGTTGTCTCATTAAATGCTTTCAGTATTTTTATATGAATTTCAAAAATGTATTGTTGGTTTGAGGTTTTAAAGTCGTTGAAATTTGGAGCTATTGGCATTTAAAATATTGTCCCATGTACATTGTCTAATTTACTGATGGTCCCTAACTAGCCCCATAGGGATATTGAATGTCAAACCAAATTCACCATGGGCATCACGATCGGTTCGCGGGCAGCTGTCCTCTGAATTGATGATTACTTGGGTGCTGCCAGCTGTGGGCTGTTGGGCAGGATTGAAATAAACCCAACCCAAGGAAAACTATTACTGTACCCTTCATTCCTTTACATACAATAAAATACATCTCTCTCAAATCTCTGTTTTGAACATGACTGACTTTATGACCAAAATTAACCTATTTACACATTGTAGTCAATTGTGACACTAGAATACATGTTTCTGACTAATATCGATGCCACATAGAAAATGCCAATCAGAGAAGTAGTTTATTGCCTACACTTGCTCTTTAAACTGTGGCAGGACTTCAGTTGAATTAGCCTGCAGCTAGACAATATAAGACCACTGCTGGTTGTCTTACTGACTCCTGAGAGCCACACACTCAGAATATCCTCAGACCTAACCACATGTTGATTAGGAGTCAGGGGGAGGAGAGAGGAGGATGGGGTGATGAGGAGAGAGGAGAGAGGAGGAGGAGAGAGGAGAGAGATGGTGTGTGTTTTGTCAGGGCAGCGGTTGAATACCAGGAGGATCAAATCAAATCAAAGTTTATTTGTCACGAGTGCCTAATAAAACAGGTGTAGACCTTACAGTGAAATGCTTACTTACAGGCTCTAACCAACAGCGCATTTTTTAAGCAAAAAAAAAGGTAACGAGGCAATATACAGTAGCAAGGCTATAACAGTAGCAAGGCTATATACAGGCACCGGTTAGTCAGGCTGATTGAGGTAGTATGTACATGTAGATATGGTTAAAGTGACTATGCATATATGAAAAACAGAGAGTAGCAGTAGCGTAAAAGAGGGGTTGGGGGGTGATGGGTGGCGGAACACAATGCAGATAGTCTGGGTAGCCAATGTGCAGGGGCACTGGTTAGTCGGGCTAATTGAGGTAGTATGTACATGAATGTATAGTTAAAGTGACTATGCATATATGATCAACAGAGAGTAGCAGCAGCGTAAAAGAGGGAGGCACACAATGCAAATAGTCCAGGTAGCCATTTCAGGAGTCTTATGGCTTGGGGGTAAAAACTGTTGAGAAGCCTTATGGTCCTAGACTTGGCGCTCCGGTACCGCTTGCCATGCGGTAGTAGAGAGAACAGTCTATGACTGGGGTGGCTGGGGTCTTTGACAATTTTTAGGACCTTCCTCTGACACCGCCTGGTGTAGAGGTCCTGGATGGCAGGCAGCTTAGCCCCAGTGATGTACTGGTCCGTACGCACTACCCTCTGTAGTGCCTTGTGGTCGGAGGCCGAGCAGTTGTCGTACCATGCAGTGATGCAACCAGTCAGGATGCACTCGATATTGCAGCTGTAGAACCTTTTTTAGGATCTGAGGACCCATGCCAAATCTTTTTAGTTTCCTGTGGGGGAATAGGCTTTGTCATGCCCTCTTCATGACTGTCTTGGTGTGATTGGACTATTCTAGTTTGTTGGTGATGTGGACACCAAGGAACTTGAAGCTCTCAACCTGCTCCACTACAGCCCCGTCGATGAGAATGGGGGCATGCTCAAACATCATTTTCCTGTAGTCCACAATCATCTCCTTAGTCTTGGTTATGGTGAGAGATAGGTTGTTATTCTGGCACCACACGGCCAGGTCTCTGACCTCCTCCCTATAGGCTGTCTCATCATTGTCAGTGATCAGGCCTACCACTGTTGTGTTGTCTGCAAACTTAATGATGGTGTTGGAGTCGTGCCTGGCCACACAGTCGTGGGTGAAAAGGGAGTACAGGAGGGGACTGAGCACGCACCCCTGAGGGGCTCCAGTGTTGAGGATCAGATTGGCAGATGTGTTGCTACCTACCCTCACCACCTGGGGCGGCCCGTCAGGAAGTTCCAGGATCCTTAGCTTAGTGATGAGCTTTGAGAGTACTATGGTGTTGAACGCTGAGCTGTAGTCAATGAATAGCATTCTCACGTAGGTGTTCCTTTTGTCCAGGTGGGAAAGGGCAGTGTGGAGTGCAATAGAGATTGCATCATCTGTGGATCTGTTTGGGTGGTATGCAAATTGGAGTGGGTCTAGGGTTTCTGGGATAATGGTGTTTATGTGAGCCATTATCAGCCTTTCAAAGCACTTTATGGCTACGTAGGTGAGTGCTACGGGTCTGTAGTCATTTAGGCAGGTTGCCTTAGTGTTCTTGGGCACAGGGACTATGGTGGTCTGCTTGAAACATGTTGGTATTACAGACTCAATCAGGGACATGTTAAAAATGTCAGTAAAGACACCTGCCAGTTGGTCAGAACATGCCTGGAGCACACGTCCTGGTAATCCGTCTGGCCCCACAGTCTTGTGAATGTTGACCTATTTAAAGGTCTTACTCACTTCGGCTACGGAGAGCGTGATTACACAGTCGTCTGGAACAACTGATGCTCTCATGCATGCCTCAGTGTTGCTTGCCTCGAAGCGAGCACAGAAGTGATTTAGCTCGTCTGGTAGGCTTGTGTCACTGGCTAGCTCGCAGCTGTGCTTCCCTTTGTAGTCTGTAATCATTTGCATGCCCTGCCACAAAAGACGAGCGTCGGAGCCGGTGTAGTATGATTCAATCTTAGCCCTGTATTAACGCTTTGCCTGTTTGATGATTCCTCGGAGGGCATAGCAGGATTTCTTATAAGCTTCCGGGTTAGCACCTTGAAAGCGGCAGCTCTACCCTTTCGCTCAGTGCGAATGTTGCCTGTAATCCATGGCTTCTGGTACAGTACAGTCACTGTGGGGACGACGTCCTCAAAGCACTTATTGATGAAGCCAGTGACTGATGTGGTGTACTCCTCAATGCCATCGGAAGAATCCCGGAACATGTTCCAGTCTGTGATAGCAAAACAGTCCTGTAGTTTAGTATCTGCTTCTTCTGACCACTTTTTTATAGACCGAGTCACTGGTGCTTCCCGCTTTATTTTTTGCTTTCCAGCAGGAATCAGGAGGATAGAATTATGGTCAGACTTACCAAATGGAGGGCGAGGGAGAGCTTTGACCGCATCTCTGTGTGTGGAGTACAGGTGATCTAAATATGTTTTCCCTCTGGTTGCACATTTAACATGTTGATAGAAATTAGGTAGAACTGATATAAGTTTCCCTGCATTAAAGTCTCCGGCCACTAGGAGCGCCGCCTCTGGGTGAGTGGTTTCCTGTTTGCTTACTTGCTTATACAGCTGACTGGGTGCTGTCTTAGTGCCAGCATCCGTCTGTGGTGGTAAATAAACAGCCACGAAAAGAATGCACCACCGGAGAGGAGAAGACAGTTATTTTGTTACAACATGATGGCCTGTGGCTGGGGAATAAGTGGGTGATGACAACCTTTTCAGGCAAAAAGACCTACATGAAACACACACACAATGTTTTGTATTTCCGCTGCTTACTATGTCATGTTGTCTCATTGACATGTACAGTAGTGTGGCCACAGGGTGTCAATGTTGACCTCTTAAAGGAGAGAACAGAACTCACACACTGAGGAGGAGTCACATGGTGGTACAACTCTTACCAGAGCTGCTCTTTTACACCAGTGATATACAGCTGTGTATGTGTACAGTATGTGTGTGTTTCCCCCTGTGTGTGTGTATGTGTACAGTATGTGTGTGTTTCCCCCTGTGTGTGTGTATGTGTACAGTATGTGTGTGTTTCCCCCTGTGTGTGTGTATGTGTATTCAGAGGGACTACTGGGTGAGTGCCTGTCTCCAGCAAAAGGAAGTTGAGACGACCATATAGGGTTGTGGCGGTCACGAAATTTTGTCAGCCGGTGATTGTCAAGCAAATAACTATCGTACTGATGGTAATTGACCGTTAATTAACATAAACACATTTAGAATATCCTGGCTTCTACAAGCCACTGATGCAGACCTTTGGAACATCTACATTTTAAAAAGTCTAATGAATTCATGTAATTTAGCCTACACCTTCACAATAAATCCATCATTTATTTCAGACAGTTCTGAAGAAGCAAGATATGAAGAAATGTAATCTGTTTCAGAAGAACAGAATAGCATAATCTGAGTTGTCCTTTTGTTAGGTCCTAATCTGGCTATTCCATATGGCTGTGGGTTACACTAGTTCTTTTAGCAGACAAGATTTGCTTAGAATTCCATTGCATTATTTTATAGAATGAAGATTAAAATTGAACATATCTGAATAAAATATAAAGGATATTTTCTCGTAATGATTTGAAGGAGTACATTATTCTGTGTTGAGTGGTTAACAAAGACATAGTTACTCCTATATGCTTAATTTAGAGTTATTAATGTAACTTTAGTTGTTCTACAAACGTTGGGCTATATGTTTAGAATGTTAATACATTCTAAGGCTGCATGCGACTCTAATGATGATTTGAAAAAAGCATCTTGAAAGGCATGAGCTCTGCTTTGTTTTTTTGTGCAGGCTGTACACACTACATCAGTCACTCATTCACACTTGATAATGCCTAGAACTTCACGGCGGCGTCCCCTTTGTGTGGCCGTAATGCACCCTAAAAAAACATGCCTTTTGTGGCCAGTGGCTGTTGTGCCCTTCTCCCTGAGTGCGAGGCGCTCCATCAGGTGACGGGTCCTTCGCACAGGCTACGAGTGAAGACAGACACATCGGGGACGCAACTGCGGGAGTCATCCAATTCCGAGGTGCATATTGAAGATATTGGAAGAACTGTCCACATTTACTTTTCGTCAGCCAACAAGATGAGTAGGCCTAACGAACAGCAAAAGCACTAGCCTCAAAAACAATCACTAGCATCAAAAAAACACTATATGGCTGACGCAACAGATCAGAATGTTTAGCTTAAAATGTTGAACTATTAGGCTATTTCTTCACATTATAAGCGCAGCAATGCGCACATGGTAGTAGGCTATAAGCGTGAATGTTCCATTAGCGGAAAACACCAATCTTTAAAAGTGACCGCAATTGCAATTATGCATGTAATGCTTTACTTATAAAGGTGAATTTTTATGGTGAAAATTATCTTCCCCAAACTTGAAACTCACGCGCTGTTTATGTATGCCAGTTATACTCCACACCCCTTGTAAAGTGGATTAATGTACTTCATTTTAAGAAGCACTTTAGTTGTGATACAAACCTTATTAAAACATAGGCCCATGGGCTAGGCTACATGATGTGTGCGACTACGATTAAAAAAAGTTGCAAAAAACAAGGCATTGTTTCTTATGCTGGGCATCATTCACAAATAATAATATATAATTCACAAGTGATAGGCTAATATTGTCACCCATCAGACTATTCTTGACTTAATCTTGTCTTTACATATACTAAATAATGTATGTGGGGAATTTGTTTTGATTCAGAGTGGACCATTATCATGTACCTGTATCGAAACAGGGGCAGCGGGAATAAAATACCCGTCATCTATGCACTTAAATAGCAAATGGAGGATGCTTTTCCCCGTGGTTTATTTTCATGCCAGCCAGGTGGGCTGTACTCCTGTTGTAAATAAAAGCAATGTGCTTAATACTAGGAAAGTTGAGAAATAAACATAATAGGCCTCTCCTATAGAAAGCTGATGGGATCCTCCTCTTTTTAGGAGAGGCATCACTCATGCAATTGCATAGCCTATTGAAATGTTGCGCAACATGAGTTCACGGGCTCTCATTAAGTTTTTGATTAGATTTTAGAATACATTTGCATTGATGTCAGAGTGATTAGAGGGGCAATGGAGTGCGGAGTACCAGCCTGTTAGCAAGTTTGGTAGGCTACTAATGACCAGCAGCAGCATCAGAGCTTGGAAAAGCGTAATTACTGTGACTAAACGTGGAATTTGACTGCAGGTGTGGTGATAATATGGTCACCACAACAGCCCTAACTAGACATTCCTGTAGTTCCAGCAACCTGTCTCTACCTGTTCCTCTTTAGTCCCCCCCAGCAGGAGAGGATAGTCCCCTCCTCCTCCTCCTCCTCCTCCTCCTCCTCCTCCTCCTCCTCCTCCTCCTCCTCCTCCTCCTCCACGTTCTCCCTTTAAACATGGTGTAGGACTTCAGTATGTCCTGCAGTAAGGTACTGACCACAGGCCAAGGTGAGGTAGAGCATGCAGAATATGTTACACCTGTGTCAGAATGTCACTGTAAAAAAGCCTTCAGTCTCCAGTCCTGTGTTATCAGGTAAACCCCCTGACTGTCTCAAACCCACACAGCGTGAAGGGAGACACTCTTGTCTCGAGGTCATGTTGCTCTACAGATTAGCAGTAAATTAGCAGCTAATGGTCGGCAGACAAAACAAAGGAGGGGACTTTGGAATGTTTTAATTGGCCAGGGAGAGGGGTGGCAGGGGAGAGGACTGGAAAAATAAGATATTTGTGGCTCTCTTGAATCCGAGAGGAGAGAGATGGAGATAGGGAGGAAGAATCAAAAAAGAGAGAGAGGGAGACGTCAGACTGTGGTGTGGGCTGCTGTTTGGCAGACTGTCATAATTAAGGGTTTAGGTGTGTGGCCAAGTTTATAGTGCTGTGTCTTGAGTGTGAGTTGTGCATGTGTGTGTATCAAAACAGCTAGTAAAACATTGCAAAATATAAAAATAACTTAAACTGGTTTGAAGTTGGGTCACTGACTCATGAAGGCTCACGAGGCCAAGCAGCCATATGGAGATTTTGATGTACAGTATAAAGCATGTTGTCTCATTGTGTTGTCTCAATGTGGATCCAAACTAAGTCATATATTTAGAACCACAGTGTTGTGTTCCAGCTGTATAGTCTGGTTTCTGAAGGAGACACTATTGCAACATGGGTGTGTGTATGTGTGTGTGTGTGTGTCTGTGTTTCTTTCTGTCTGTAGTGTGTATCATGTCCTGAATGCTTTGCTGATCTTGATTAGTTGTGACACTTCACTATCCCCTCTCTTTCTGCCTCTCTGTGCATACCCCCCCCAACAGCTTGCACGCTAATATGTACGTATGTGTGTGTGTGCATGTGCGTGTGCGTGCGTGTGTGTGCCTGTGCCTGTGCCTGTAGTTAGAGTTATGTATTCAAAGCAAATAGAGCATTGGCATTGTTAGTCCACTGAGCCTCTGTGACAACTGCCCCCCCATATCCTCTGGTACATTTAACCACCTGACATTGCCATCAATGAATATGTGTGTGCATACTGTATATGTGTGTGCATACTGTATATGTGTGTGAATGTGCAAGTGCATCTGTGTGTATCTGCCCAAAATATCTGCGGGGACAATGAGCGATGTGGGCATTTTAAATCAGGTCATCAGAGATTGTCCATCTGTACTGTTTCATAACTCACCCTGTTTAAATATGAATACTACTCTTTAAGGTTTCCTATTGATCCTCGGGGATTATATGTTTTAGCTGCTTGGCTCCAAGGTGTTTTTAAATGGATTTACAGAAGCTGGTTTTCATTGTGGTACACAGTCTCTCTTACTTTTGGGTTAGTGCATGTACTGCACAGTATAGTTGACCAAGCAAATGCTAGGAGGGCTATCTAATATCGAATATCGAATAAAAATGGGTTGCTTGATATAATGTTAGCTAGATCTTGTCCAGGGCTCTAGTGTACATTCCTCCACTAATAGTGGACCGGGACCAGAGCGAAACAATAGCTAACATATACAGCAAACAAAACAACAAATTAATTAGCTAACATTCTGCCTGGTTGAATGCTCATCACCCGATGAGAAAGTATTTGTTCTTGAGTTGCTGATCTAACTGTTATGATTTAGAGTGTGTCCTAAGGGGTGTTGTGCAGCAGGTAGACTAAAGTTTAGAGCATTGGGCCAGTAACCATGAGGTCGTTGGTTCAAATACTGATAAAATCATTTATATGTTGAAAGATAATGATTAAATGATTCCACTCTGAAACCATATAATTGTATGAAATTGATTAGAATCATAAAACTATAATCTGATGATGTGTGTAGTTTTAGTCAGAATTAGGACCTTTTGTTCTTTTTTTAGTATGTAAGCAGGGTGCAAGTGTGAAACAAATGACAAGAGGAGCTATCAACAGACAAGCTGGACTACTGTGTTCCTTACAGGACATTCTGTCTCCACCCGTGGAGGGGAGAAACTGTTAGGCTTGCAGAAAATTATGAAACATGTTGCAGATTAAACAATCTATCTGTATAGTAGAAAAACACACTGTCTGAGCAAGGCATAGCTTAAGATTTGAACTTGTATGTATGTGCGTAGGATACCTACTGTTTGTGTGTGAAGGTATGTGCGTAAGGAGCCAGTATAAAATGGATATTCTTGTATTTGGACGTCAGAACGTTCTCGTGAATAAACACTTTGATTTTTGTAAGTTGGGACTCTTGTCTGTATCATTCAACCAGAATCTTACAAACTCTGGGTTGCAGACGGAGTAGATTAATTGAAGTTAATGAACATTGATAACAAAATTCTCATGACAAATACCCAAGCCGACAAGATGAAAAATCTGTCGATGTGCCCTTGAGCAAGGCAGCGGTAGGGTAGTGTCACGGTTGAGATCTGCATACTGGTCTCCTGCTCGGCAAACCAACATCTTAACCAACAGGAAATTCCTTTTGCTCCACCAGCTTGCCACATACTGTAAGTAAGTAGCACTTGGCTTGTGCAAGCCGGAACAGAGCAAGAGCATAGGAGTGTCTCCTTCTTTCTGTAGAATGAGGCAGCTCGATGTGCAAGTACACCCCCTGGACAGGACGTTAACACAGGGCCTTACCTCCAATCTCAGTGTGGACACTCCACAAGGCAACTCAGTTGGTTGCCACACACAAATGTGGGATCTTAATTTGAGACAGTTTGCTACAGCAGGAAAATAATCCGGTAGCAACAGCAAATGTGGATTATAATGATAAATAATGAACATTTTTATAGGGGTAAGGGTTGATACATTTTTGGTAAGAGGAAACCAAGTCTGAAATTTCAAAGTGGAAATGGCAAACTTCATAAGCCTTTTTAAACCTTAAATACACTAACAGTTAAAGATTTCCTGCTGTGGAACAGGGTGATACAATTAAGATCCTACATCTGTACTGTACATGCACACATATTCACCCAATTTGCAATGATCCTCTTCTACACAACTGAATGCAGTGTTTACCACAACCTTTGCTCACACACGGTAGAATTACAGATAATCACATTGAACTTTTATTTTGACTCTCTGCCATGTCTCACAAAAACAAACCATGTAAACCCCTGCTACCTCATGTTGAACGTCACATTATAACCTGTACTCTTTTGGCACCCTCCCTCCCTGGTTTGTGAATGAAGCAGAACACAACAGAAGTCATATAGTGAATCATTCTGATGGAGAGATAGAGATGGTGAAGGTTGGAAAATGGGCTTCAGCAATGAGAGCCCTTCTCTAATAGCACTGCTGAGTCTTTTTGTGTTGTATCTCTTAAAGGAAAAACAAATGGAATAACACTAAGGCCTTAGCAGTGTCCACTTACCCACACTACTCTCCACTGTCCTATCAGAGATACCACAGTGATTGATGAGGGGGATAGGGCTGAGGAAGAGTTTGTATAAGGGTAATGACAAGTGGAGACAGAATCTACAAGATTAGAGCTCTACATTGTTTTGTATTGTGAGTGACCACCCTAATGTTTCTTGCCACAGCTTGGTCGTTGGTTCTGATTGGTTCCGGCCCAGCAAGACTAAGCTGTGCATGCAGCATCAGGCATAGAAGTCTTGCTGAGATAGGTGTGGTTAGTTTATTGACTCTCCATGCCCTCCCTGAATAAAATATGAAGTGAAGGAGGGATGAAACTGACATAGCACAGCTGAAATCTCTGAGGAGAAGAGAGGAGAGAGAGATGAAAAGGAAGACAGAGGTGGAACAGAAGGAGTCGAACGATGGATGAAAAGAAGGGAGGTGGAATAGGCAGATAGATGAAGAAAAGTGTGAAACAGTAGAGAGGGGTGTATGTTATGCATTAGTGGTGTGTTGGTCTGTCGGTCTATCGGTCTGTCGGTCTGGGAACTTTTACGACCTGTGGAATACACATACCCCAGTTCGGTCATATAATATGAGCACTATTAATTAACTTTTGATATTCAATCAAGCTTTCTGAGTCCTGCTTTGTGCCGTTATGTAACATTCAGGAGCGCATCAGCACAGTCCCACATAGATTTTATGTGTGTGTATGTGTGTGTGTGTGAGTGTGTGTCCTGTCTTAGTTATGAAGGTTACATGATTATGGGTGGTCTTGGGGTGGGTCGGGTTGAGTGTTTGGGGTGGGTGAGCACAGGGGGGATAACTGAAGGGGTTAAGCTGGCGACTGGCACTGTGACAAAAGTTAATGATTGGAAATGAGGTGGAGGCGAGGCGGCGGAGTGAGGGAGCAGACAGGGCCGAACAGAGGGAGGGAGCGAGTGAGGGAAGGAGCTGACGGAGAGAAAGATGAGAAAGAGCGTGATGCATAAATCCAGTCGGCTGCTCCCCTGGGAATGTAATCCATATGTGTGCACGAGTTCAGCTCAGGGAGAGAGAAAACATATTAGCCGCAAATAAATGATTGTTTCTACTCTCTCCCCTATTTGAATTCCACTCATACTGGCCCCAGTACCCTAGCTCTGAGTCAACTGTGTGCACACAGAGATAGAGAGGAAGGGAGAGAAAGAGAAAGGGGAGGGAGGAGGGAAAAAGAGAGAAAGAAAGAGAGAGGGAGAGAGAGAGAGTAAAGAGGGAGAGAAGAGAAAGTGAGAGAGTTACTGTAGACGGAGAGAGGGGAGTGAACAAGTGATAGAGTTAGAGTGGAGGGAAGAGTGAGGAAGATAAACGAGAGGGAGAGAAGAAGAGTAGGTGAGAGTGAGAAGAGAAAATAGTTGAAAGAGAGAGGGCAGAGCAGACTGCATTTCCAGACAGAGTCTACTCAGAGTAGAAGAGAGAAATATAGAAAGGACGGAGAGAACACGGGGATCATGGAGGAGTCAGCAATGAGGTAGGTCTGTCTTCATTCTGCTCTAAATCCTTTGTGACGTTTGGACTGCAACTCTAGCTATGACAGCGGAGACCATGTGGACTCCATGAGAGAGGGGTGTGTATGCATGCATCTAAGGTTCTAGTAAACGGAGGGATATATTTATTAAACCATTTGAAATAATACAAAAAAGTATGTGCAACATTTTGATTGGTGCAAAGGCTAACTGTTTTCTGTCGTCTGTATTCTTTTTTCTGTGATTGTGCATGTTTACATTCATGCATGGTCATATGTATGTTTGTGAAGCCTTGTGTGTGTGTATGTGTTCGCATGTATGTAAGGTTGTATATGAGTACATATGAATGCACATATGATCTAAGTTCACCTACTGCAGAAAGCAAGCTCTCTCTTCTAAATCTATCTATCACAGCTGGAATCACTGATGAAACCCTATTCCATATATAGTGCACTACGTTTGACCAGACCCCCTAATGAATGAAGGGAATAGGGTGCCATATGTTGGCCATAGAGTGGTTATAGCAGGCTCACCTTTAACAAACAGCCCCATGGCCTGCTCACCTGTTGAGACCTCTATTTCACTGAGCTGCAGTGTCATAGGTTGGACTAAGTCAGGGGTAAGTACTATTTGAGAAGGTCCGGTCAAACAAATTACCTAGGTGGCAAAGGTACGGATGGATATTGTAATTTATTGGTGTAGTAACAACCCATGCCTTAGGATCAGTCTTAGAATCAAGTTTGGAGATCCATTGTGACAACCCACCTTGTGAGTAATGATGCCACTGAGGGTGATAAGAGTTATTCTCCATGTCCTCTTGTTCTGTGCCTGGTTTGAACCTTCTGAACACACACACACACACACACACACACACACACACACACACACACACACACACACACACACACACACCGAGCGAGCGTTCTTGACCTCATTGTAAAATGCAGCTAATTGAAGGGAAGGCCAGTAACTCAGTGACCTGATGAGGCCTGGGGTGGCTGTTAACTGTTTAATACACACTGTCTGTGTGGGCATGGAGGTGAACTGGAGGTTTGGTGATGGGTTAGAGGAGTGATAGGAGTTTTGGTGGTTGGATGTGTGTAAAAGATGTTTGTCCTTGAAGGAATCAGACCCTGTGGAGGGTGAGAGTGTTTGAGGGGAGTAGATGAGAAGATTGGGTGAGGGCTCTAGGGGAGGGTTGAGACAGGACTGGGTTTTCAGAGATGAGGGAGTCTCTTCCACAGGGACATTTTCTTGGCAAACAGAGAGAGGAGACTGGCCTGTTCTTCCTGGAGGAATTCCTCTGAGAGAGAGAGAGAGAGAGAGAACACAGTTCACCCACAATAAAGTTCAAGAAGAGGAGTGACAGACTTTTGACTTCCCCAGTAAAAGCAGGCATTCAGTTCAATTCAGCTCTATTGGCACTGTGCATCAAGTCATTTACCATACACTGACTAACAAAGGGCCCATCCATGCCTGTTCCCTTTAAAGTGGGGCCAAGCATGACAATGGTATATAGTACAACACATCTATAGGCTGTGAAGATTGATAAACATAGAAAAGGACCAGATTATTGAGGGGGCGCCCAACTTTCTACCTACAGTGGAGGGGTACAGGAGCATGTCTGGTACTGCTGAAAGTCAGACAGCTACCTTTCGTTTCCTTTATGGGACAGTGCTCTGCCTGGAACTGCCTGAATGATTTGTTGACACGTTAGTGAGTTAGTTAAAAAAGAGAGAGAGAGAGAGGAGACAGAGTCAGGGATAAAGAGAAAGGAGAGAGAGAAAATTGGGAAAATGTGAAAACTCTAAACAAACAACATGAAGAGTTATCTATCCAAAATGGAGATGTGTGTCACGGCCGTCGTCGAAAGGAGACCAAAGTGCAGCGTGGTGAGCGTACATTTCCATTTATTTTGGAATGTCGCCAACAAAACAAGAAATAAAATAAACAATTGTGAAGCTTACAGGGCTATAGTGCCACTAATAATGATAACTACCCACACCCACAGGTGAGAAAAAGGGCTGCCTAAGTATGATTTCCACCAGAATCAACGATAGACAGCTGTCCCTGATTGAGAACCATACCCGGCCAAAACATAGAAAAACTAATCATAGAAATAAAGGACATAGAATGCCCACTCAAATCACACCCTGAGCAAACCATAAAGAGACATAAAAAAGGATTTCTAATGTCAAGGCGTGACAGTACCCCCTCCCCCAAAGGTGTGGACTCCGGCCGCAAAACCTTAACCTATAGGGGAGGGTCTGGGTGGGCATCTATCCGCGGTGGCGGCTCTGGCGCGGGACGTAGACCCCACTCCACCTCACCCCACTTTGGTGGCGCCTCTGGTGCGGGGACCCTCGTCGCCGACCCCGGACTAGGGACCCTCATTGCGAGCCCCGGACTGGGGACCCTCGTTGCGGGCCCCGGACTGGGCACCCTCGTTGCGGGCCCCGGACTGGGAACCCTCGTTGCGGGCCCCGGACTGGGAACCCTCGTTGCGGGCCCCGGACTGGGAACCCTCGTTGCGGGCCCCGGACTGGAAACCCTCGTTGCGGGCCCCGGACTGGAAACCCTCGTTGCGGGCCCCGGACTGGGAACCCTCGTTGCGGGCCCCGGACTGGGGACCCTCGCTGCGAGCCCCGGACTGGGAACCCTCATTGTGGGCCCTGGACTGGGGACCGTCACTGCGGGCTCCGGACTGGGGACCCTCGTTGCGGGCCCCGGACTGGGGACCGTCGCTGGAGGCTCCGGACTGGGGACCGTCGCTGGAGGCTCCGGACTGGGGACCGTCGCTGGAGGCTTTGGACTGGGGACCGTCGCTGGAGGCTCCGGACTGGAGACCGTCGCTGGAGACTCCGGACTGGAGACCGTCGCTGGAGGCTCCGGACTGGAGACCGTCGCTGGAGGCTCCGGACTGGAGACCGTCGCTGGAGGCTCCGGACTGGAGACCGTCGCTGGAGGCTCCGGACTGGGGACCGTCGCTGGAGGCTCCGGACTGGGGACCGTCGCTGGAGGCTCCGGACTGGGGACCGTCGCTGGAGGCTCCGGACTGGGGACCGTCGCTGGAGGCTCCGGACTGGGGACCGTCGCTGGAGGCTCCGGACTGGAGGCCGTCGCTGGAGGCTCCGGACTGGGGATCGTCGCTAGAAGCTCCGGACTGGAGACCGTTGCTGAAGGCTCCGTGCCATGGATCGTCGCTGGAGGATTCGTGCCATGGATCATCACTGGAGGCTTCGTGCCATGGATCACCACTGGAGGCTTCGTGCCATGGATCACCACTGGAGGCTTCGTGCCATGGATCATCACTGGAGACTTCGCGCCATGGATCATCTCTGGAGGCTTCGCGCCATGGATCATCACTGGAGGCTTCGTGCCATGGATCATCCCCGGAGGCTTCGTGCCATGGATCATCCCCGGAGGCTTCGTGCCATGGATCACCACTGGAGGCTTCGTGTCATGGATCATCACTGGAGGCTTCGTGCCATGGATCATCATTGGAGGCTTCGTTCGTGCAGCAGGCACAGGACTCACCAGGCTGGGGAGACACACAGGAGGCCTGGTCCGTGGAGCAGGCACAGGACTCACCAGGCTGGGGAGACACACAGGAGGCCTGGTCCGTGAAGCAGTCACAGGACTCACCGGGCTGGAGAGAAACACAGGAGCCCTGGTGCGTGGAGCGGGCACCGGATACACTGGGCTGTTGAGGCGCACTGGAGGTCTCGAGCGTAGAGCCTGCACAACCCGTCCTGGCTGGATGGTTAACTTCGCCCGGCACAAGCGGAACGCTGGCACAGGAAGCACTGGGCTTTGCAGACGCACCGGAGTCACAGTGTGCAGAGCTGGCGCAAGACTCATCGGGCTGTGAAGGCGCCCTAGAGCGTAGAGCTGGCACAAGACGTGCAGGGCTGGGGAGGTGCACTGGAGGCCTGGTGCGTGGGGTTGGCACAGTCTTCATCAGACGGCTAGCACGCACCTCAGGACGAGTATGGAGAGCTGACTCAGGTGACATTAACCTGAGGACACGCTCCGTAGGGCGAATGTCGTGCCTCATTCCAACACAGCAGCTCTCTCCTAACTCTCTCCTCCAATCTCCCCGTCAACTCCTTAACAACAGACTTGTGAAAACAGTGTACTGAGCAAATGTCAAATGGACTTTTTATCAAATTACCATACGACAAACGATGTAATTTGGCAAACACACATTTCTTTCCACAGAGCCGTGGGGTGAGACAGGGATGCAGCTTAAGCCCCACCCTCTTCAGCATATATAACAACAAATTGGCAAGGGATCTAGAACAGTGTGCAGCACCCGGCCTCACCCTACTAGAATCTGAAGTCAAATGTCTACTGTTTGTTGATGATCTGGGTCTTCTTTCCCCAACCAAGGAGGGCCTACAGCAGCATCTAGATCTTCTGCACAGATTCTGTCAGACCTAAGGCCTGACAGTAAATCTCAGTAAGACAAAAATAATGGTGTTACAAAAAAGATCCATTTTTTTTTTTTTTTTTTTTTTTTTTGGGGGGGGGTGGATCAGCTTAATATTGCGGAAAGAATGTTGCTTCCAATGTAATTGTCTGCATCATTTCCAATCCCCCATATTTTTGGGGTAAATATATATATCCATTCACGTATGCATACATATACACATATATACATACACATACCTACATAGACATACATACTTTTTTTAAAGAGTATACCTTTATTATTATTCCCCGCAAACCCTACCACCGATCCCCCAATTGGAGTAAACTGATAAACATTTCTGTTCTTACCTTCAATTTATACATCTTTATATCATCATTATACATTTCCTTTTCAAGCAACCGAAAGTGAGCAGGTGTAATCTGAATAAAGGGAAAAAGGCCCTTCTTGAACATAGGATGAGACATTCGTACCAATCTACTAGAGAACCAGTTTGGATTTAAGTATAACTTTTGTATGACTGATGCCTTTAGTGAGAGGTCTAATGCTTTAATATTTAATAATTTCTGCCCTCCGAATTCATATTCGTTATATAAATAGGCCCTTTTAATTTTATCTGGCTTGCCGTTCCAAATAAAATTGAATATTTTTTGTTCATATAATTTAAAAAGCAGGTCACTAGGTGTAGGCAAAACCATAAGCAAATAGGTAAACTGTGATATGATTAAAGAGTTAATCAGGGTGATTTTCCCACAAATAGACAGGTATTTTCCTTTCCATGGTAGCAAGATCTTATCTATTTTTGCTAACTTTCTATAAAAATGTATTGGAGTGAGATCATTTCTTTCTTTTGGGATTTGTATACCGAGTATGTCCACATCACCGTCAGACCATTTAATTGGTAAACTACATGGCAATGTAAAATGTGTATTTTTTAGTGATCCAATACGTAATATGGTACATTTATCATAATTTGGTTTTAATCCAGAGAGGATAGCAAATGTATCTAGATCCTCTAAGAGGCCGTGGAGAGATTCTAGTTGTGGTTTTAAAAGAAAACATGAATCATCAGCGTACAATGACACCTTAGTTTTTAGGCCCTGGATTTCTAATCCCTTAATATTAATGTTTGATCTAATTTTAACAGCTAACATTTCGATGGCAATAATAAATAGATATGCCGATAGTGGACAACCTTGTTTTACTCCTCTAGATAGTTTAAAGCTTTCTGAGATGTTGCCATTATTTACTATTTTACACTTAGGGTTACTATACATAATTTTTACCCATTTTATAAGAGATTCCCCAAAATTGAAATATTCTAGGCATTTATATATAAACTCCAGTCGTACTTTATCAAAAGCCTTTTCAAAATCAGCTATGAAAACCAGGCCTGGTGTCCCCGATATTTCATAGTGTTCTATTGTTTCCAGTACTTGCCTTATATTATCTCCAATGTATCGTCCATGTAAAAAACCTGTCTGATTAGGATGAATAATATCTGACAAAACTTTTTTTATTCTATGCGCCAAGCATTTTGCTAGGATTTTTGCATCACAACACTGAAGTGTAAGAGGTCTCCAATTTTTTAAATGGACTGGATCTTTATATATACTACTTGGGTCCTGTTTCAGTAATAATGATATCACACCTTCTTGTTGCGTGTCTGATAATCTATCATTTATATAGGAGTGGTTAAAACAAGCTAATAATGGTCCTTTGAGTATATCAAAAAAATGTTTGTATACTTCCACTGGTATGCCATCCAGTCCTGGAGTTTTCCCATCCTTAAAGGCCCCAATTGCATCAAGTAGTTCCTCCTCTGTAATTAGGCCTTCACATGAGTCTTTCTGTACAGATGTTAATTTTACATTATTATTAGGGAAAAAATCCATACAATTAGTTTCAGTTAGTGGAGATGGAGGAGCCTGAAACGAAAATATATTCTTAAAGTACTTTACTTCCTCTTTCAAAATATCATTTGGTGAATCATGCGTGACTCCATCATTTGCAACAAGTTTTAATACGTTTTTTTTTGTAGCATTTCTATATTGAAGATTGAAAAAGAATTTGGTGCATTTTTCCCCATATTCCATCCAGTTCGCTTTATTTTTGTAATATATTACACTGGATCTTTCTTGAATAATTGGGCTGTCCCTAGCCGTTCAATTAATTCATAAATTTGGGGCAAGGGGTAGGTCTCGAACTTTGAGATTTCTATAACTCCATTTCTTTTTGTTTTTCCTCTAACTTATTCTGTGCCTCTATGGTACCGTTTTTACTATTATCTAACTGTACTGTTAGTCCTTCAATTTCCTTTGTTAATATGGACTCTTTTGATCGAAATTGCTTTTGTTTTATAGATGAGTACTGAATTGCATGGCCTCTAAAGGCACACTTAAAAGTGTCCCATACAATATGGGGATCTGCTGTACCTATGTTATGTCTAAAAAAGTCAGTTATAAATTCTTCTGTCCTAGTTCTAAACAATTTATCATCTAGTAGGCTTTGATTAAATTTCCAATATCCTCGCCCACGTGGAAATTCTGTAAGAGTAATATATATGCCAATTATGTGATGGTCCGACCGCATTCTGTCCCCTATCAAACACTTTTTAACTTTTGGTGCCAGAGAGAATGATATAAGAAAGTAGTCAAGGCGACTAGCTTGATTAAGCCTCCGCCATGTATATCTCACTAGGTCAGGGTATTTAAGTCTCCATATATCCACTAATTCCAATATATCCATGACATTCCTGATTTCCTTAAGTGCCTGAGGGTGATAGTTTGTAGTGTGATTTCCTTTCCGGTCCATAGAGGTATTTAAGACCGTATTAAAATCTCCCACTATAATAATAGAGTCTAGTGTTGCTTGTAGAGTTGATACATTCTTATATATATTGTCAAAGAAGCTTGGATCATCATTATTCGGACCGTATAGGTTAACCTGTCTAGGATCAGCGTGGCGCTAGCGGCACACCCCCCCCCCCCCACTGAAAAACCAGTGCCGCGAAATTCAAAAAAAATATTTTTTTAAAATATTTAACTTTCACACATTAAAGTCCAATACAGCTAATGAAAGACACAGATCTTATGAATCCAGTCAACATTTCCGATTTTTAAAATGTTTTACAGGGAAGACACAATATGTAAAGATGTACATCTATTACCTAAAAACACATTAGCATAATCCACCATCTTTTATTTGTCCACCAACACCAGTAGCCATCACCAATTCGGCTAAACTAAGATATTTATAGCCCCTAACCAACAAAAAAACTCATTAGATGACAGTCTGATAACATATTTATGGTATGGGATAGGTTTTGTTAGAAAAAAGTGCATATTTCAGGTATATGGCATAGTTTACAATTGCACCCACCATCACAAATGGACTAGAATAATTACAATGAGCAACGTGTTTACCTAACTACTAATCATCAAACATTTCGTAAAAATACACAGCATACACGAATCGAAAGACACAGATCCTGTGAATACAGACAATATTTCAGATTTTCTAAGTGTCTTACAGCGAAAACACAATAAATCGTTATATTAGCTTAGCACATAGCAATTAGCAGCCCAGCATTGATTCTAGCCAAAGTGAGCGATAAAAGTCAACATCGCCAAAAGATATTAATTTTTTCACTAACCTTCTCAGAATTCTTCCGATGACACTCCTGTAACATCACATTACAACATGCATATACAGTTTGATCGAAAATGTTTATATTTAGCCACCAAAATCATGGTTAGACAATGTGAAATGTAGACAAGCTGGTAAAGAAAACGTCCTTGCGCCACTTAGACAGTGATCTACTCTTATACATAAATACTCATAAACGTGACTAAAAAATATAGGGTGGACAGGGATTGATAGACAATTTAATTCTTAATACAATTGCGTTATTACATTTTTTAATTTATCCTTACTTTTCAATACAGTTTGCGCCAAGCGAAGCTACGTCAAAAAACATGGCGTCCTAAGCCACTAAAATGTTTCGACAGAAACACGATTTATCATAATAAAAATGTCCTACCTTGAGCTGTTCTTCCATCAGTATCTTGGGCAAAGGATCCTTTCTTGGGAGAAATCGTCTTTTGGTGGAAAGCTGTCCTCTTGCCATGTGGAAATGTCAACTACGTTCGGGATGAACTGAAAAGCGTGCCCAACTTTTCACATCGTTGCAAAAATAAATGTCCCAAAATCGCACTAAACGGATATAAATTGCTATAAAACGCTTTAAATTAACTACTTTGTGATGTTTGTAACTCCTATAACGAGTGAAAAGATGACCGGAGAAATATAACAGGCTAAACTAACGCTTGGAACAGGAGAGGGTCGGTGTCTTCCACGCGCGTTACGCAGCAAGAAAAGACTTGCTAGCTAAAGGTTTTTTTCATTTGTAGGGCCTGTGAACGAGCAATCGAGCCCGTTGGAATCGTCATCACGTAAAGGCATCCAGGGGAAGACGTAAGAAGTGTCCGTATAGTCATAGCAACGACAGTGCCCGTTTAAATGACTTCAGAAAAGTGGCCAACGTTTCTCAAATCTGACTCCATGTCAGGGAAATTGCTGTAGAATGGGCTCTGTTCCACTTAGAGACAAAATTTCAACTCCTATAGAAACTATAGACTGTTTTCTATCCAATAATAATAATAATATGCATATTGTACGATCAAGGATTTTGTGGGAAGCCGTTTAAAAAATTAGCCACATTAGCATAAATAGTCTAAACAGCGCCCCCATCCCCAACAGGTTAATAAGCCATATATGTTTATTGTCCAATAACATATTTAAAATAATCCATCTACCTTGAGGATCTGTTTGGACAAGTTGCACATTTGGATCAAAGTTATTATTAATTAAAACCATCACCCCTTTTGAATTTCTTTGCCCATGGGAGAAATATATTTCGCCCCCCCAGTTCTTTTTCCACAAAACTTCATCTAAAACTGTCGAATGGGTTTCCTGTAAACAGTAGATATTATAATCCTTCTCTTTTAGCCAGGTAAATACTGATCGTCTTTTCTTATTATCTGCTAAGCCATTACAATTGTAACTGGCTATACTTATTTCCCCACTTACCATAATGAGACACACCTTTCAATTATTTTTATCAAAATATATGTTTGTAAACGTCCTATTAAAAAGTAACATAATGATTGAGTGTCTATATAGTAGTACCATGACATTTGCATCTCCACTAAGCAAACCTCCAATTGGTCCCCACTATTCCACCCGCCAAAAGCCCCCATCTCGAGTTGGGTTGTCATCCCAATGCCCGGCAGACCACCCCCGACCCCCCGCATCGCACAGCCCCGGACCGACTGGGATCCATCCTTCGAAAAGTGCACACAGCACCATCCACCGAACCGAAGCAGATCCATTGCCAAATGCATTTCCATCGCCCTCGCCTCGATTTTTATTACATATTGCTGTGAATCATCCTCTATAGTCCCTAACATCTTTTACTTCTTCCTTCGCAACAGTTGTGGGATACACACATACACCCACACACATTCAGCCCTTACCCCCACACAACCATAAGCTCACCCTCTCAACAATTGCACCATCCCAGAGCCCAACTCAAGATGGGTCATGATTTACAAATGTACTTGCAGTTGCAGCTGCATGAGAAGGCCTGCAAGACCGCGCAAAAAATGAGCATAAATGTAGAGATTTATTTACCATTGTCACATCCTAGATGATGGAGGTCAAATGTACACCTTCTTCCTGAAACACCCACAATACGGTCATCCATTTTGACCATGTTCCCAAGCATCTCCATGCAGTCCGATTGGTTTCGTGCCACCAGGGCCACAATAATATACCCCCTCTCTGAATGTCCGAGTGTGACCCCCTCCCCATGGGTTACTGCAGCTAGTGTTGCCAGCACTGCCACTGCCTGGGTGGGGGCACCCACCGGAATCCCCACCGGCTAGGTACAAGGTCATCAAGGTTCTCATTAGCAGCTTTGAGAATTTCCTTGTTTATTATGCTCTCCCTTTAGGGGGCTTTGGCTTTGCAGGACCAACCCTGCCAAGCAGGCTCAGAATCTTGAGGGGGCAGTGCTGCTCTTGGTCCCTGACCTCATTTTGGCTGCATACAGACCGCATACAGCATGCACATAAAACAGTTAGGGACTTCTCCTTAGTATCTGGGCCATTCATGTGGGTGTCTAGGGTATAGGGCCATGGACCGTACCATTAAAATAGGATAATAAATAATTAGATATAATTTATTTTAAAAATGTAGTTCCCCATGATAGGACAATAAATAAATAAGACGTGTAATTCATTATAAAAGTATATCCATCATCTGAACAACATTGAAAGCCCTCTCATACCCGGCCCACAGCAATACACTGGCTCTGGGATATGCAACTATTTTATTACTCACTCACTCAACTTTCCAAACATAACAAATAAAAATAAACACACACCACACCATCCACACATACTGTGCCTTCTGTTTACTTAGTTTTTATCTTCACTATATAGAAATAGTGCTTGTGTTCAATTAATTATATGTGAAGATTTATAGAAAAGCTATATTTTGTATTGTATTGTTACAATCAGTAACCGGGCTTGAATTGTGTTTATTTTCCTCATCTATGAGAACTTTGTAATTTTTAAAATAACCATGGAGTAATCTTTGTGTCTCTGAACAACTGGTTATCAATATATAGTTTATCAACGACGAGAGCTACTCGTTTCGCTTTTAATCTATTTTCTTTGAAAATTGGATACAGAACTTTGCGCCGTTCTGCAATTTCTTTCGGAAACTGATCATTCATGCCAATTTTGGTCCCAGCAAGTCTTTTACCTAGGCTTTTAACCATTATTTTATCTTTAAATTAAGCAAATTTGGCAACGATTGGGCGTTCGTACCTCTGCCCTCTCTGTCCGAGGCGGTGTACACGTTCAAGTTGGATCTTATCGATAACTTCGCGCGGTATCTGAAGTGCTGCAAAAAGGAACTCTAACTACAACTTTCTCTTGGATACCTGTAAGTACCAAATTCTCTCTCATGGATCTCGTTTGTATGTCCAGTAAGCATTCCTTCAGAACGTTGTTCTCCATTTTTAAATTCATTCATTTCGGTTTCAATCTTATTGACCGTCCCTTTTAGCGCGTGTGTTTCCTTCTCCAATGTCGCAGCTTTTTCATCACTCATCTCTAGGCTTGCTTTCAACTCTTTTATATCTTTACTAACTAATTCAAGTATACCCAGTTTGTCATTCATTGATTTTAACAGATCGGTTTCGACCTTTACCATTGCCGGTGTTGAGAATATTAGATCATCCGTGTCGGTTGAGGAGTCACGTTTTCGTTTTTGATTCGGTTCCCCTGTCTTATTCTCCGTCATGTTTGGGTGTTGCTTGTTTTTGTAATATTTGTCGATAAATGTCTCTAGTCTTAGGATTTGTTTTGTGTTATTATCCAGATTGAAGGTTATCACCCACCAGATTATTTAGTGCTAATATTTTAGTCTAATTTAGCAGATATTTCGAATATTATGTTTTATCTTGAGGTGCTCTACATAGCTTTGTTCAGTCCGCCATTACCTTTACGTTACCTTTACGTCCGCCCTATGCTGGGTTGTTGCCCTAAAAAAAAAAGATCCATTTTTGGATCACGAATACAAATTCCATTAGACACCGTTGCCCTAGGGAACACAAAAAAACGATACATACTTTAGCAGGCTCAAGGGTGTAGGGTATCCACATAACCAAGTTCAATAACAAAACATGCACCAGTAGCATAACTAGAATGCAAACGGGGAGTTCATTAAGGATTTTGGTACACTGGGTAAGTAGGGGGAATTCACCAATTACTTCACAGTCCACAAGCCGTTCTCGTTGTCCGTTCCATTCTCCAGGGGTAATCCTAAAACTTGGGTCCTCAGGCAATCCGGTTCGGTACACAAGGTAGGTAATCCGACAGTCCAGGTCACAACGGGTAATCTCACAGATATTGTTCTCTCTTCTCCCACTCTTCATAACGCACGTTTTTCTCTCCATTCTTTGTGCAGGCTGCTTCCTCTTTTATCTCCAAGCACTCCCTGGCTTAATGACCCACAGACTCGCCTTGTTGGGGCAGGAAGTCCATATAAGACTCAGGGGTGGAGCCAGTGGGCTGCAATATATCTCCCCTCATTAACCACTCCCCTCATCTCTCTCTGTCATCTGCCCCAAAGGGAGGGGCGGTCCAACTCCCTAGATCATCCCTCCTGAAGAGTGCATCGGCATTTCCATGGGCTGCACCTGCTCTGTGGATGACAGAGAAAGCAAAAGGCTGTAAGGATAGGAACCAGCGGGTGACCCGGGCGTTACTGTCCTTATTCCATGACGTCCAAACCAGGGGTGCATGGTCTGTTACAATTGTGATGTGTCATCCTAATAAGTAATACTTCAGCGTTTCCAGCGCCCACTTGATCGCTAGACATTCTTTCTCCACCGTGGAATATCTTTGTTCCCGTGGCAACAGCTTCCGGCAAATGTACATGACTGGGTGTTCCTCATTTTCTTGTAGCTGTGATAGGACGGCACCCACCCCTGTATCGGATGCATCGGTCTGTACCACCAGTGGTTTGCAGAAGTCCGGGGTCACCAGCACGAGTCCAGAACACAGTGCTCCCTTTAGGTCCTAGAAGGCTTTTTCCGTCTCCTCGGCCCACGTCACCTGGGAGGGCAGACGGCTCCTGGTCAGATCGGTCAGGGGGCTGGCTAGGGAGGCAAAGTGGGGAATACATCTCCGGTAGTAACTAGTCAACCCCACAAATATGCCTACCTGCTTCTTGGTGAGGGGGCGGGGCCAGTCCTGAATCGCTTCCACTTTTTTCACCTGGGGTTTGACACATCCCCTTTCGATCGTGTACCCCAGATACTCAGCCTCCCGCAGGCTGAGCCGACATTTCTCTGGGTTTGCTGTTAGCCCTACCTCCCGAAGGGCCTGTAATACCACGCTCAGCTGGTTTAGATGTGTCTCCCAGTCACTCCCATGGATCACAATATCGTCAATGTATGCCGCTGCATACTCCCGATGGGGTCATAGAATCCATCAACCTCCAGAAGGTGGCCGGGGCCCCGTGTTATTTTTGGGTTACTAGGTGCTCCTATTGAAATCGAATGAAAAAATTACTTTTAAGGGCCTGCCCACACCCATGCCCGATATGGCGGCACCATACTATGGACCCAAGTACATGGGCACCGGCCTAAGGGATTTATGGAGCTTTTCAAAAAAAGTCCGAAAATATTCTATGTTCAACTATGCAGGAAAAACGACTAAGTGCCCTCTTTTTGGGTTACCAGGTGCCCCTATTGAAATCGACTTTTAATAGCCTGCCCACACCCATGCCCGATATGGGAGCATCATAGTAGGGGCCCAAGTCAGTAGGCACCGGCCTAAGGGATTTATGGAGCTTTTCTTGTAAAGGAACAATGCCTCAGGAGCTAAGGGCACCTGCCAATAACCCTTCGTGAGGTTGAGCGTGATGATAAATTGGGCTGTCCCTAGCCGTTCAATTAATTCATAAATTTGGGGCAAGGGGTAGGTCTCGAACTTTGAGATTTCTTTTACCTTTCTAAAATCATTACAGAAGCGAATGGTGCAGTCTGGTTTTGGCAGCAACACTATGGGGCTGCACCACTCACTATTCGACTCTTTGATTATATCAGCTTCCGACAACGTTTTTAGCTCGGTCCTGACAGCCTCTCTCCTTGCTTCTGGTATGCGGTAGGGTCTCAACATCTGCTTTTTCCCGGGTTCGGTGATAATACTGTGCTGTACCAGATCGGTGTGTCCTGATTCACTGGATAACGCATCCTGGTTATCAGCTGACCTACTCCCTCAGCTCATGCTTCTGGGCTTCGCTCAGCTGGGCTTGGCTCACCCTTGGGCTTGGCTCACCCCCATTGGCAGCTCCGCCGGCTCGTTCTCTGCGGTAGACTACTTCTGGGAAATAGAGTAGAGTACATCACATGCATTCCATTTCTTTAGCAAATGCACATGGTAAATCTGGGTCAGATCCCTATGTCCCAGCTATCTGACCCAAAAGTTAACCTGTCTAGGATGAGAGTGCCGCTAGCGGCACTCCCCTCCCACCCCCACTGAAAAACCAGTGCCGCGAAATTAAAAAAAAATGTTTTTTTAAAATATTTAACTTTCACACATTAAAGTCCAATACAGCTAATGAAAGACACAGATCTTGTGAATCCAGTCAACATGTCCGATTTTTAAAATGTTTTACAGGGAAGACACAATATGTAAAGATGTACATCTATTACCTAAAAACACATTAGCATAATCCACCATCTTTTATTTGTCCACCAACACCAGTAGCTATCACCAATTCGGCTAAACTAAGATATTTATAGCCCCTAACCAAGAAAAAAACTCATCAGATGACAGTCTGATAACATATTTATGGTATGAGATAGGTTTTGTTAGAAAAAAGTGCATATTTCAGGTAGATGGCATAGGTTACAATTGCACCCACCGTCACAAATGGAATAGAAAAACTACTTAGAGCAACGTGTTTACCTACTTACTAATCATCAAACATTTCGTAAAAATACACAGCATACACGAATCGAAAGACACAGATCCTGTGAATACAGACAATATTTCAGATTTTCTAAGTGTCTTACAGCGAAAACACAATAAATCGTTATATTAGCATAGCACATAGCACATAGCAGCCCAGCATTGATTCTAGCCAAAGTGAGCGATAAAAGTCAACATCGCCAAAATATATTAATTTTTTCACTAACCTTCTCAGAATTCTTCAGATGACACTCCTGTAACATCATATTACACAATCCATATAGAGTTTGATCGAAAATGTTTATATTTAGCCACCAAAATCATGGTTAGACAATGTGAAATGTAGCTCAGCTGGTCAGAAAATGTCCTTGCGCCACTTAGACAGTGATCTACTCTTATACATAAATACTCATAAACGTGACTAAAAAATATAGGGTGGACAGGGATTGATAGACAATTTAATTCTTAATACAATTGCGGAATTACATTTTTTAAATTATCCTTACTTTTCAATACAGTTTGCGCCAAGCGAAGCTACGTCAAAAAACATTGCGTCCTAAGCCACTAACATTTTTCATTAGAAACACGATTTATCATAATAAAAATGTCCTACTTTGAGCTGTTCTTCCATCAGTATCTTGGGCAAAGGATCCTTTCTTGGGAGTAATCGTCTTTTGGTGGAAGGCTGTCCTCTTGCCATTTGGAAATGCCAACTGCGTTCGGGATGAACTGGAAGCGTGCCCAGCAATTTACAGCGTTTCAGAAATAAATGTCCCAAAATCGCACTAAACGGATATAAATTGCTATAAAACGCTTTAAATTAACTACCTTATGATGTTTTTAACTCCCATAACGAGTAGAAACATGACCAGAGTAATATTACTCCCTCCACTAATGCTTGGAACAAGTGCGGGTCGATGTCCTCCACGCGCATTACGCAGCAAGAAAAGACTTGCTAGCTACAGGTTTTTTTAATTTATAGTGCCTGTGAACGTGCAATCGACCCCATTCAAATCGTCATCACGTAAAGGCATCCAGGGGAAGACGTAAGCAGTGTCCGTATAGTCATAGCAATAACAGTACCCTTTTAACTGACTCCAGAACAGTGGCCAAAATTTCTGAAATCTGACTCCATGTCAGGGAAATTGCTGTAGAATGGGCTCTGTTCCACTTAGAGACAAAATTTCAACTCCTATAGAAACTATAGACTGTTTTCTATCCAATAATAATAATAATATGCATATTGTACGATCAAGAACTTTGTGGGAAGCCGTTTCAAAAATTA
The DNA here is from genome assembly GCF_029448725.1 of Salvelinus fontinalis. NCBI lineage: Eukaryota > Metazoa > Chordata > Actinopteri > Salmoniformes > Salmonidae > Salvelinus > Salvelinus fontinalis. The sequence continues at coordinate 29,233,423 of NC_074682.1, read as the reverse complement.
CACGATTAGCATAAATAGTCACAACATCGCCCCCATCCTCAACAGGTTAACCTCTCTCGGGTAGGGGGCAGTATTTTGACATCCGGATGAAAAGCGTGCCCAAAGTAAACTGCCTGTTTCTCAGGCCCAGAAGCTAGGAAATGCATATAATTGGAAGATTTGGATAGAAAACACTCTAAAGTTTCTAAAACTGTTAAAATAATGTCTGTGAGTATACCAGAACTGATATGGCAGGCGAAACCCTAGGGACAAACCTCCCCTCCCCCAAATAATTCAGCTTACCACTATTTTCAATGGCTATTATTTTAATAATGAGGCCAAGTCCTCCCAGATTTCAGTTCATAGGGCTTCAACTAGATGTCAACAGTCTTTAGAAAGAGTTTCAGGCTGGTTTTTGGAAAAATGACCCCGAAATTGTAGTTTTTCTAGGTGGTTCCCATTTTGGCTGTAGTGTTTCCAAGCACGTGGAGGAAAGCGCGTTCTTTCTTATTTATCTCCGGTAATGAACATACTATTCTCCGTCTTCAATTGTATTGTTTATTTGCGTATTAGGACACCTAAGGTTTGATTATAAACGTTGTTTGGAAAAGTTTATTAGTAACGTTTGGGATTCATTTTGTATGCATTTTGATGGAGGGAAACTGAGTAGATTATTATTATTGACTGGAGCGCGCCAGCTAAACTGAGTTTTAATGTATATAAAGTTTTTATGGATTTTCATGCTTTTGTATGTGGGGCGCTGTCCTCAGATAATCACATGGTTTGCTTTCGCCGTAAAGCCTTTTTGAAATCTGACACAGCGGCCCGATTAACAAGAAGTTAAGCTTTATTTTGATGTATAACACATATATTTTCAAGAATGTTAAATATTTGAATTTAGTATTTTTTAATTTCGCGCTCTGCAATTTCACCGGATGTTGGCCAGGTGGGACGCTACCGTCCCACGTACCCTAGAGAGGTTACCCTAGAGAGGTTCACCCACCTTCTCAATGACTTCGTATGGCCTTTTCCATCGGGCCAAAAACGTACATTCTGAGGTGGGGTCCAATACCAACACTTTGTCTCCTGGCTGAAAGTCCCTTTGTTGTGCCCCTCTGTTGTACACCCACACTTGGGCCTCCTGGGCCTCCAGCATGTGTTCCCGTACCAGGGGCCACAGGGTCGCTATCCGATCTCCCATGTCCCCCACATGCGCCACTAAGGTTCGGTGGGGCGACGGTTGCTGTTCCCAGGCTTCTTTAGCCAAGTCCAACAGTCCTCGGGGTCGTCTCCCATACAGGAGTTTAATGGGAGACAATCCTGTTGAGGCTTGGGGCACTTCTTGTTTCGAGAACATCAGGTAGGGTAGCAGCTGGTCACAATTATTTTCGTCAGCCTCCATCACCTTCTTTATCATCTGCTTCAGGGTTCGATTGAATCTTTCCACCAACCCATCAGTCTGAGGGTGATACAATGAGGTGCGCAACTGAATTATTTTCATTAGCTTGCATAGATCCTTCATGATTCATGACCTGAACGGGATGCCCTCGTTGGTCAATATCTTGTCGGGATGCCTACTCAGGAGAACAGCATGACCAACTCACGTGCGATTCCCTTGGTGGCCATGTATTGGTGCCCTTGGTTGCTCTTGGGTAGAGGTCTCACCAGGACCATTACGATCCTGCTGAAAGGGACAGAAATAATGCGTTGGGAAATGAAGGGACTGCAACAATTGGGTTTTGGCGCCACCTGCTGGCAGTATTCTTCCACTGCTCTCTTCACCCCTGGCCAGTAAAATCGTGCCTTGATTCTGTCTAAGGTCTTCTCCAACCCTAGGTGAGTCCCAAGAAGGTGGGAATTTGCCAACTGCAGGACAGATGGTACAAGGGGATGGGACACCAACAACAACACCAGACATTCATCACTCTTCTTCACGACCTGGTATAGCAACTTCTTCTTTATAGAAATATTTGACTTACCCCCTCCACGGGCTTTCCGTCCACCATAGTCACCTGCTGGAGAGCGCTGGCCAATTTGAGATCCTCCATTTGGGCCATGCCGAACCGGCCTGGGGCTCTGGCGCCACCTCATGGTCCATTGAAAACATGTCTTCCAGACTTGCCACCTCTCCCTCCAGTTTGGCTTCAACAGTCCCCCTCTGAGAGGGGTTCAGTTGATGCCTGGGGGTCCACTTCCTGGAATCCAGATGTACAGGCATCCCTCCTTCTGGCACCCCTACCACCTCTCCGGCTTCATCCTCCCTTCTGGTTCCCTCTGTTCCCCACGTCTCCGGACATACTGGTCCACAGTTGGAGGAATATCGGGTAATCCCTCCCTATGAGGACCGGCACAGGCAGGTTTGGGACGACTCCCACTGGTCCCGTGTGTTGTCCCCTTGTCGTCTGTAGGTGGTGGAGTGTAGTAGGGTCGTCCTTGGTCTCATCGTGTATGCACATGATGGCCACGGTCTCCGCAAGGTTCGGGGACTGGGCGACGTCAGGTCGGACAGGGTCACCATACTCACAGAGTCCACAAGTGCCGTGGTGTCCTTTCCATTGGCTCTTACCGGGGTGACAGGGGAAGAACCACTCTCCCTAGCCCAGCATGCCATTAGCAAGCCGCAGGGCCGCCCGTTGGCTACCTTACTGGTTGAGGCTGAAGGCATCGGGACATTGCGTTTTGAACAGTTGCAGGCGATGTGTCCCGGCTCGCCACACTCATAGCATTTCCTGCTGAGTTTGTTCAGGAAGGGGCATTGTCTCGGGGAGCTGGTTGTGGGTGTTCCCCCATCCTTGTTCCCGGCGTGGTCCTCCTTCCTTTTTCGCTGCTTCATGCGAGTGGAGTGTTCCGCCTTCTGTGGTTGTCCTCTGTGCAGGACCTCCAAAGCCACCTGTTGTCCTTCCACCAGCTGATCTGCGCTCTGCGGGATAGCTTGGCTGGCTAACTTTTTAGTTTAGAATGGGAGAGAGCATATAAATGTATCTATGGCCACTTTCTAGATGGTCGTGAGCATCAGGGTTCAGCAGTTAGCTGCCTCTTTTCCAGCCTAATCAATATCCAAGATGGCATAGCAGCCGTATGTGTGTGTGTCTGGTCCCAAGTAAATAGTCTGTAAATAGTATGTTTCTTCTGTTTTTTGTTTATATTTTAATCTCACTGTCCATCTAAATTGCCCACCCAACTGCCTCATCCCCATATTGTTATTTACTTTTTTGCTCCTTTGCACCCCAGTATCTCTACATCCACATTCATATTCTGCACATCTATCATTGTTATAACAATGTACATAGCCATAATATGACTTTCGTTAGTGTAATGTTTACTGATCACTTTTGATTGTTTATTTAACTTTTGTAAATGATCTATTTCACTAGCTTTGGCAATGTAAACATGTGCCAATAATTCCCTTTGAATTGAATTGATAGAGAGAAAGTGGGGTGTGTGTGTGTGAGAGAGAGAGTCAGTGGGAACATCATGAAGTAATGACTCCTGGAGATCTGGGGTGACTCCTGATGGTCTGGGGCTGGGGTGACTCCTGGAGGTGTGGGGCTGGGGTGACTCCTGGAGGTGTGGGGGTTAGGGTGACTCCTGGAGGTCTGGGGCTGGGGTGACTCATGGAGGTCTGGGGGGTAGGGTGACTCCTGGAGGTCTGGGGGGTAGGGTGACTCCTGGAGGTCTGGGGCTGGGGTGACTCCTGGAGGTCTGGGGCTGGGGTGACTCTTGGAGGTCTGGGGGGTAGGGTGACTCCTGGAGGTCTGGGGCTGGGGTGACTCCTGGAGGTCTGGGGGGTATGGTGACTCCTGGAGGTCTGGTGGGTAGGGAGACTCCTGGAGGCCTGGGGGGTAGGGAGACTCCTGGAGGTCTGGGGGGTAGGGTGACTCCTGGAGGTCTGGGGGGTAGGGTGACTCCTGGAGGTCTGGGGCTGGGGTGACTCTTGGAGGTCTGGGGGGGGTAGGGTGACTCCTGGAGGTCTGTGGGCTAGGGTGACTCCTGGAGGTCTGGGGCTGGGGTGACTCCTGGAGGTCTGGGAGGTAGGGTGACTCCTGGAGGTCTGGTGGGTAGGGTGACTCCTGGAGGTCTGGGGCTGGGGTGACTCTTGGAGGTCTGGGGTTGGGGTGACTCCTGGAGGTCTGGGGCTGAGGCTAGGAGAGGACGTGTTGTGCACTGACCAACTCAGGCTGATTTAACAGTGGGACTGAGGGAGGTCAAACAAGGAGCCAGAATACTTGACTCCTGAAGAGTTCACAAGAGGATGCTTTTGCTTTGAGTTGCCGATACCACAATATTTAGGTTACTATATGATTAGAAAGGTACTCTATGTATCTGTGTCATTAACACATTGATTACTAACGTGTGTACTATCAGAAGATTGGTGAGCATTTACTTCATTGAACAACAGTGTAAACACGTGGGTATATTTGATATCTCCTTCTGTGACACAAACACAAACTGATGAAAGTCTGACTCTGTTGCCGACTGGGGCAAACTTGTGCTGCCCGCATTTCCTGTTGTGCCGTGCTGTAAAGTTTTGAAAGATAGTTTTGCCTGGTAATCAGTGAGCGGCACCTGCTGTGTCTGCCAGGGAAGAGCAGGCCAGGGCACAGCCTTGTCTTCTGAGCCCTGAGGACGACACTCCCCTTGAACGACAAATTGGATGACGTTCCCCTGTGAGTAAATGCTCATTCACACACCAGAGCCAGAGGAAAATGACACACAAACACACACACACACACACACACAATAGGTCCACATTTGTTTTAGTCTCGCCACCGTGACCAAGCCTATTAGCTAGCATGGTTCTGTCACCGCTAGGAGCTACTCTTGGCTGGATAAGATGAAATATGATGAAATTGGCTGAACTCCCAAAAGACCCACAAAATCTCCCCTTTGTTTAGTGTTCACTCGGATGCGTTCGGTCAGGAAGTTTACAAAGTCAGACGATGGAGGGGCCAATTTCCTCCTGAGTTCTATGTGAATGCAATCAGGGAAAGATGCTCCATGCTAGTTACCCAGGCATTCAGCACAGGCCAAGAACAGGAGCGTCTGACTGAGGTTATTCACCACAGCTTGAGTTCAGCTCTGACTCAAAGCAGCCTTGTTATAGACTCCCATGCAACATCTAAATATCAAAGCCATAAATGGCTCCCTGAATAGTCTTGGTACCAGAGCGGTTTGAGTAACGAGCACAATGGGGACTTTCTCAAGTGAATGTTACTGTTCCACCCGTTTTTCCTTGTCATATCCCTTTACACTCGTATATGGGTTTGAAAATGGCAGATTTGCGCACTGATAAATCCCTAAATGAAAGTGCAGGGGATGTGCAGTAACATGCTATACATGATGTCAGAGCTCTGGCCATTCTGAACTTGAGCATGACAAAATGTTTCCCCCATCCCTCCGGCTAATGGGGCTACTTTTGCCTATTTTTTTGTTGTCTGAGTGAGGGAAATCATGTGAATTAAGATGCCTCAATGTATTTTGAAAGATCAAACATTAAGGATTAAAATAATACCGCTTTGATGTTATAAAAGCAAGCGAAACACCTGTGAGTCCAAATGTGCACTTCACATTTCCACATCATAAAGCTCATGTCAGTGTCAGCTTTTATGATCACTATGTTTGATGTACAGTGACAAGATTACATGGTGTCATATCCTGGGTTGTTCTGAATAGAATGAGTCTGTTTGTCTATTGTGAAGAACATTTGCAGCAGCACACACACCTGAATGCACTCATGACACTGTTCTATGCATACCAAAATTACGTTTTGTTTCCCTTAATTACATGGTGAATGCCTAACAATGTAAGATCGTATTTTATAACTTAGCTAGTCATATTGGCAATAGAATAAGCTTCCAAATGATGCCCACCTGACCCAGATTGTGATTTATAGTGGACCGTTTTTGGATTGAGTAAACAACAACAGTAATTATATGGTGGCAGGCATGGTTGTGTTCCAACCAAAACAACTACTAGTCTGCTTGCTCTAGTTCCTCAACAGCACAGCTAGGAGAGGTAAAAAACACCTTATAGTTGACTCTTCTTTGAGTCGTATAAGTGCATTGAAATGACTTAGGAACTGTGCACACTTCGGAGAGGTGTGTGGCAAATTGGAGACACCAGTTAGTCCTCTCATTCAAACCCTTGTCATTTTTTTGTCTTATGTTGCACTTACCCCACATTGTCCAGGAATATTTTTATCATGTTACTGAACGTATCAAACGGTATTTTCAGTTTTTCATTATCAATAAATGTGGCCAAAAGTACAGTAAATGTAAAATGCACATCAAATAAATAGTGTAATGTTTAGATTCAGTCTTGGGTCTGTGACCCAGGTCTAATCATTTTCCCACAATCTCCAGACTGTCCCTTTCAATTTTTACCATGGTTATGCATTTCATATATTTTTTATAAGAAACATCTCAATTTAGCCCTATGCATATAGGCCAATTCCCTTGAGTGTAAAGGGTTAATGCTGTTTTTAATCATACTTTCTCCTCCTCCTTTCTGGGTTGTTGCGATAAGTTGAATGTTCCACATGCTATCAGTGTGTTTATTCTCTGTGTATAAGGCGTATGGTTTGTTTTAGCGGTTAGCGTTGAGTGCTAACAGGGACATTATACACACTAATTAGCCTGCCTGTAGGCGTATCTACCTGTCTTTAACTAAAGGCCACAGCATCTGCCAGCCTCTCCCTTTACTCTGCTGCACTTCCCCCTCTCTTTTCCTCCGTTTCCCCCTCTCTTAACTGAGACCGAAAATGGATGCATGCCTCCTAACTGCAGCAGCTGTTTAATTAGAGCCGTGTCTCTCTCTCATCTCCATGTTGACATGGGGCGATAATTGGAAACGGGAGTGATTGAAGGGAATCGGATGTCCCTGTCAAAGAGAGAGGAGAGAGGGGAGCTAAAGAGGAGGCAGATTATATGTAATGTTCCTTTTCAGCGTTCTGATTTAATGTAATGTGGTGTTTAGAGGATGGAGGTGTCATATGGTTTAGGTTTGACAGAAAACCTTCAGAAGAGAATACTTGTTGTTGTCTGTTCTCTTCAGATCAATCCACTATCACTGAGCCAGATTAAGCCTACAAATGAAAAGCGTGTTTAAAGCAACTCTCCTCTGAAAGTAGATGATTTAGTCCAGGAGTAGACTGAATCTGGGTCTGTGAAACCATACAGTAGACCTTATCCTTTCACACGTCTTTTTTCTGCTTCCTATCACTACTTTGGATTATGTCCAGTTAGTGGCCAACACGGTCTCAGCATCGTGAGTCCTGTCCCACTTTCTCTGACAGTGCCACATAGCAGGATGAACAGGATGTGTTAGAGGGGTTCTGTTCTGTCATGATGTTTTCCTCTTCCTCAGCCTCTCTGTGATCTGATCTTGGGGAGTCTTGTTAGCTCTGTGAGAAGGTTGACAAACTCCAGCTGCGTTGGTTAGGCCAAGGAGTGATTTGGCTAACAGAACATTCCCTGACCTGACCCTTCTCCCTCTCTGTCTTAATCCATCTCTGCTTGTCACGGATTAGCTAGCTCACACCCTCCACTGCGTCAAAAGACTCCTTCATCACTTCTAATCTGTGTCTTTGCATCTGCGGTATGCTGTCTCCTGCCCCACTAACTCACCTTAAGATGTAGAGGAAGATGAACTTTATCTGCTTACCACATCGCTGTGCCAGAATCAGACAGTTGAGTTTGATGATACTGGATCACTGAGCCTCACTGCTAAAGAAGGCAGATAGCCACCTGTTAGCCAAAACAAGCAAGGGTTTCATCAATGACTCTGTCATGGTTGGCTGCACCTCTGTGGACCACCAACATTCTCTACATGCTTTTATTCTTGTTGATTTTACTCCCTGTCTCACTGTTTGTTGTTGTAACTATCTTTTGGACTGGAAAAGAGATATACATTGAATCCCAGTTTCTAGAACACCAAGGTATCATAAATTGCTAATATCTGAGATGAATAACATTGACATCTCTCTTCAGAGAACAATACATCCTCTTTTCTCCTCAGCCTGGTTGGTTTGACTCAGAAGTCTCCCAGGTCAATGATTGTGTGTGTATGTGTGTTTTGTAAAAACATAGTTTCACTTTGACATTATGTGGTATTGTGTGTAGGCCAGTGACAAAACATTTAAATTTAATCAATTTTAAATGATCAATCAATCAATCAATCAAATGTATTTATAAAGCCCTTTTTACATCAGCCGATGTCACAAAGTGCTGTACAGAAACCCAGCCTAAAACCCCAAACAGCAAGCAATGCAGATGTAGAAGCACGGTGGCTAGGAAAAACTCCCTAAAAAGGCCATAACCTAAGAAGAGACCTAGAGAGGAACCAGGCTATGAGGGGTGGCCAGTCCTCTTCTGGCTGTGCCGGGTGGAGATTATAACAGAACATGGTCAAGATGTTCAAACGTTCATAGATGACCAGCAAGGTCAAATAATAATAATCACAATGGTTGAAGAGGGTGCAACAGATCAGCACCTCAGGAGCAAATGTCAGTTGGCTTTTCATAGCCGAGCATTCAGAGGTCGAGACAGCAGGTTCGGTAGAGAGAAAGAGTCGAAAACAGCAGGTCCGGGACAAGGTAGCACGTCCAGTGAACAGGTCAGGGTTCCATAGCCTCAGGCAGAACAGTTGAAACTGGAGCAGCAGCACGACCAGGACTGGGGACAGCAAGGAGTCATCAGGCCAGGTAGTCCTGAGGCATGGGCCTAGTGCTCAGGTCCTCTGAGAGAAGAGAAAGAGAGAGAGAGAATTAGAGGGAGCATACTTCACACAGCGGACACCAGATAAGACAGGAGAAATACTCCAGATACAACAGACTGACCCTAGCCCCCCGACACATAAACTATTGCAGCATAATTATTGGAGGCTGAGACAGGAGGTGTCGGGAGACACTGTGGCCCCGTCTGAATTATGTCTGTAACACAACAAAATACGGAAAAAGTCAAGGAGTGTGAATACTTTCGGGAAGGCACTGTACATTTGGACTGCTACACTGATGAATGTCCTTGAATTATTGTCTATTTACAGAATATGGAATTTAGTAGACTTTAATGGACCTGTGTTGACTCTGACATGGCTCTGTACTGTACTGTATGCCTGTGTTGACTCTGACATGGCTCTGTACTGTACTGTATGCCTGTGTTGACTCTGACATGGCTCTGTACTGTATGCCTGTGTTGACTCTGACATGGCTCTGTACTGTACTGTATGCCTGTGTTGACTCTGACATTGCTCTGTACTGTACTGTATGCCTGTGTTGACTCTGACATGGCTCTGTACTGTATGCCTGTGTTGAATCTGACATGGCTCTGTACTGTACTGTATGCCTGTGTTGACTCTGACATGGCTCTGTATTGTACTGTATGCCTGTGTTGACTATGACATGGCTCTGTACTGTATGCCTGTGTTGACTCTGACATGGCTCTGTACTGTACTGTATGCTTGTGTTGACTCTGACATGGCTCTGTACTGTACTGTATGCTTGTGTTGACTCTGACATGGCTCTGTACTGTATGCCTGTGTTGACTCTGACATGGCTCTGTACTGTACTGTATGCCTGTGTTGATTCTGACATGGCTCTGTACTGTATGCCTGTGTTGACTCTGACATGGCTCTGTACTGTACTGTATGCCTGTGTTGACTCTGATATGGCTCTGTACTGTACTGTATGCTTGTGTTGACTCTGACATGGCTCTGTACTGTACTGTATGCCTGTGTTGACTCTGACATGGCTCTGTACTGTACTGTATGCCTGTGTTGACTCTGACATGGCTCTGTACTGTACTGTATGCTTGTGTTGACTCTGACATGGCTCTGTACTGTACTGTATGCCTGTGTTGACTCTGACATGGCTCTGTACTGTACTGTATGCCTGTGTTGACTCTGACATGGCTCTGTACTGTACTGTATGCCTGTGTTGACTCTGACATGGCTCTGTACTGTACTGTATGCCTGTGTTGACTCTGACATGGCTCTGTACTGTACTGTATGCCTGTGTTGACTCTGACATGGCTCTGTACTGTACTGTATGCTTGTGTTGACTCTGACATGGCTCTGTACTATATGCCTGTGTTGACTCTGACATGGCTCTGTACTGTACTGTATGCCTGTGTTGACTCTGACATGGCTCTGTACTGTACTGTATGCCTGTGTTGACTCTGACATGGCTCTGTACTGTACTGTATGCCTGTGTTGACTCTGACATGGCTCTGTACTGTACTGTATGCTTGTGTTGACTCTGACATGGCTCTGTACTGTACTGTATGCCTGTGTTGACTCTGACATGGCTCTGTACTGTACTGTATGCCTGTGTTGACTCTGACATGGCTCTGTACTGTACTGTATGCCTGTGTTGACTCTGACATGGCCCTGTACTGTACTGTATGCTTGTGTTGACTCTGACATGGCTCTGTACTGTACTGTATGCTTGTATTGACTCTGACATGGCTCTGTACTGTACTGTATGCCTGTGTTGACTCTGACATGGCTCTGTACTGTACTGTATGCCTGTGTTGACTCTGACATGGCTCTGTACTGTACTGTATGCCTGTGTTGACTCTGACATGGCTCTGTACTGTACTGTATGCTTGTGTTGACTCTGACATGGCTCTGTACTGTATGCCTGTGTTGACTCTGACATGGCCCTGTACTGTACTGTATGCCTGTGTTGACTCTGACATGGCTCTATACTGTACTGTATGCTTGTGTTGACTCTGACATGGCTCTGTACTGTACTGTATGCCTGTGTTGACTCTGACATGGCTCTGTACTGTACTGTATGCCTGCGTTGACTCTGACATGGCTCTGTACTGTATGCCTGTGTTGACCCTGACATGGCTCTGTACTGTACTGTATGCCTGTGTTGACTCTGACATGGCTCTGTACTGTACTGTATGCTTGTGTTGACTCTGACATGGCTCTGTACTGTACTGTATGCTTGTGTTGACTCTGACATGGCTCTGTACTGTACTGTATGCTTGTGTTGACTCTGACATGGCTCTGTACTGTACTGTATGCCTGTGTTGACTCTGACATGGCTCTGTACTGTACTGTATGCCTGTGTTGACTCTGACATGGCTCTGTACTGTACTGTATGCCTGTGTTGACTCTGACATGGCTCTGTACTGTATGCCTGTGTTGACTCTGACATGGCTCTGTACTGTACTGTATGCCTGTGTTGACTCTGACATGGCTCTGTACTGTACTGTATGCCTGTGTTGACTCTGACATGGCTCTGTACTGTATGCCTGTGTTGACTCTGACATGGCTCTGTACTGTACTGTATGCCTGTGTTGACTCTGACATGGCTCTGTACTGTACTGTATGCCTGTGTTGACTCTGACATGGCTCTGTACTGTACTGTATGCTTGTGTTGACTCTGACATGGCTCTGTACTGTATGCCTGTGTTGACTCTGACATGGCTCTGTACTGTACTGTATGCCTGTGTTGACTCTGACATGGCTCTGTACTATATGCCTGTGTTGACTCTGACATGCCTCTGTACTGTACTGTATGCTTGTGTTGACTCTGACATGGCTCTGTACTATATGCCTGTGTTGACTCTGACATGGCTATGTACTGTACTGTATGCCTGTGTTGACTCTGACATGGCTCTGTACTGTACTGTATGCTTGTGTTGACTCTGACATGGCTCTGTACTGTACTGTATGCCTGTGTTGACTCTGACATGGCTCTGTACTGTATGCCTGTGTTGACTCTGACATGGCTCTGTACTGTACTGTATGCTTGTGTTGACTCTGACATGGCTCTGTACTGTATGCTTGTGTTGACTCTGACATGGCTCTGTACTGTACTGTATGCTTGTGTTGACTCTGACATGGCTCTGTACTGTACTGTATGCCTGTGTTGACTCTGACATGGCTCTGTACTGTACTGTATGCCTGTGTTGACTCTGACATGGCTCTGTACTGTACTGTATGCCTGTGTTGACTCTGACATGGCTCTGTACTGTACTGTATGCCTGTGTTGACTCTGACATGGCTCTGTACTGTACTGTATGCCTGTGTTGACTCTGACATGGCTCTGTACTGTACTGTATGCCTGTGTTGACTCTGACATGGCTCTGTACTGTACTGTATGCCTGTGTTGACTCTGACATGGCTCTGTACTGTATGCCTGTGTTGACTCTGACATGGCTCTGTACTGTACTGTATGCCTGTGTTGACTCTGACATGGCTCTGTACTGTACTGTATGCTTGTGTTGACTCTGACATGGCTCTGTACTGTACTGTATGCCTGTGTTGACTCTGACATGGCTCTGTACTGTACTGTATGCTTGTGTTGACTCTGACATGGCTCTGTACTGTACTGTATGCTTGTGTTGACTCTGACATGGCTCTGTACTGTACTGTATGCTTGTGTTGACTCTGACATGGCTCTGTACTGTACTGTATGCCTGTGTTGACTCTGACATGGCTCTGTACTGTACTGTATGCTTGTGTTGACTCTGACATGGCTCTTTACTGTATGCCTGTGTTGACTCTGACATGGCTCTGTACTGTACTGTATGCCTGTGTTGACTCTGACATGGCTCTGTACTGTACTGTATGCCTGTGTTGACTCTGACATGGCTCTGTACTGTACTGTATGCTTGTGTTGACTCTGACATGGCTCTGTACTATATGCCTGTGTTGACTCTGACATGGCTCTGTACTGTACTGTATGCCTGTGTTGACTCTGACATGGCTCTGTACTGTACTGTATGCCTGTGTTGACTCTGACATGGCTCTGTACTGTACTGTATGCCTGTGTTGACTCTGACATGGCTCTGTACTGTACTGTATGCTTGTGTTGACTCTGACATGGCTCTGTACTGTACTGTATGCCTGTGTTGACTCTGACATGGCTCTGTACTGTACTGTATGCCTGTGTTGACTCTGACATGGCTCTGTACTGTACTGTATGCCTGTGTTGACTCTGACATGGCCCTGTACTGTACTGTATGCTTGTGTTGACTCTGACATGGCTCTGTACTGTACTGTATGCTTGTGTTGACTCTGACATGGCTCTGTACTGTACTGTATGCCTGTGTTGACTCTGACATGGCTCTGTACTGTACTGTATGCCTGTGTTGACTCTGACATGGCTCTGTACTGTACTGTATGCCTGTGTTGACTCTGACATGGCTCTGTACTGTACTGTATGCTTGTGTTGACTCTGACATGGCTCTGTACTGTATGCCTGTGTTGACTCTGACATGGCCCTGTACTGTACTGTATGCCTGTGTTGACTCTGACATGGCTCTATACTGTACTGTATGCTTGTGTTGACTCTGACATGGCTCTGTACTGTACTGTATGCCTGTGTTGACTCTGACATGGCTCTGTACTGTACTGTATGCCTGCGTTGACTCTGACATGGCTCTGTACTGTATGCCTGTGTTGACCCTGACATGGCTCTGTACTGTACTGTATGCCTGTGTTGACTCTGACATGGCTCTGTACTGTACTGTATGCTTGTGTTGACTCTGACATGGCTCTGTACTGTACTGTATGCTTGTGTTGACTCTGACATGGCTCTGTACTGTACTGTATGCTTGTGTTGACTCTGACATGGCTCTGTACTGTACTGTATGCCTGTGTTGACTCTGACATGGCTCTGTACTGTACTGTATGCCTGTGTTGACTCTGACATGGCTCTGTACTGTACTGTATGCCTGTGTTGACTCTGACATGGCTCTGTACTGTATGCCTGTGTTGACTCTGACATGGCTCTGTACTGTACTGTATGCCTGTGTTGACTCTGACATGGCTCTGTACTGTACTGTATGCCTGTGTTGACTCTGACATGGCTCTGTACTGTACTGTATGCCTGTGTTGACTCTGACATGGCTCTGTACTGTATGCCTGTGTTGACTCTGACATGGCTCTGTACTGTACTGTATGCCTGTGTTGACTCTGACATGGCTCTGTACTGTACTGTATGCCTGTGTTGACTCTGACATGGCTCTGTACTGTACTGTATGCTTGTGTTGACTCTGACATGGCTCTGTACTGTATGCCTGTGTTGACTCTGACATGGCTCTGTACTGTACTGTATGCCTGTGTTGACTCTGACATGGCTCTGTACTATATGCCTGTGTTGACTCTGACATGGCTCTGTACTGTACTGTATGCTTGTGTTGACTCTGACATGGCTCTGTACTATATGCCTGTGTTGACTCTGACATGGCTATGTACTGTACTGTATGCCTGTGTTGACTCTGACATGGCTCTGTACTGTACTGTATGCTTGTGTTGACTCTGACATGGCTCTGTACTGTACTGTATGCCTGTGTTGACTCTGACATGGCTCTGTACTGTATGCCTGTGTTGACTCTGACATGGCTCTGTACTGTACTGTATGCTTGTGTTGACTCTGACATGGCTCTGTACTGTATGCTTGTGTTGACTCTGACATGGCTCTGTACTGTACTGTATGCTTGTGTTGACTCTGACATGGCTCTGTACTGTACTGTATGCCTGTGTTGACTCTGACATGGCTCTGTACTGTACTGTATGCCTGTGTTGACTCTGACATGGCTCTGTACTGTACTGTATGCCTGTGTTGACTCTGACATGGCTCTGTACTGTACTGTATGCCTGTGTTGACTCTGACATGGCTCTGTACTGTACTGTATGCCTGTGTTGACTATGACATGGCTCTGTACTGTATGCCTGTGTTGACTCTGACATGGCTCTGTACTGTACTGTATGCCTGTGTTGACTCTGACATGGCTCTGTACTGTACTGTATGCTTGTGTTGACTCTGACATGGCTCTGTACTGTACTGTATGCCTGTGTTGACTCTGACATGGCTCTGTACTGTACTGTATGCTTGTGTTGACTCTGACATGGCTCTGTACTGTACTGTATGCTTGTGTTGACTCTGACATGGCTCTGTACTGTACTGTATGCTTGTGTTGACTCTGACATGGCTCTGTACTGTACTGTATGCCTGTGTTGACTCTGACATGGCTCTGTACTGTACTGTATGCTTGTGTTGACTCTGACATGGCTCTGTACTGTATGCCTGTGTTGACTCTGACATGGCTCTGTACTGTACTGTATGCCTGTGTTGACTCTGACATGGCTCTGTACTGTACTGTATTCCTGTGTTGACTCTGACATGGCTCTGTACTGTACTGTATGCCTGTGTTGACTCTGACATGGCTCTGCATGCTGCCGTGCCTGCAGCAGGAAATCTCCCATCACTCACACACACAGGATTTAGATGCCCCTTGTAATTAGAAGATTGTGTTTTTGTGTGTGTGTCTCTTCTCTCTCTCTCTCTCTTTCGCTCTCTCTCTGTTTCTCTCTCTCTGTTTCTCTCCCTCTCCCTCACTCTTGAAGACCAGGGCTTTTCACTTAGTTTGCAGATCCATTGAATTGACACAGATAGGCAATTTCTCAACTTCATCTAGCAGTGAGGTGCCATCCATATCAGTAGTGATGTCTTTGCACTTAATCTAGTTTTCTAGTTTATCGCTGCCTCAGAAACACATTAACTGCTGGGAAGATTAGCATTGATGTTAACATCGCTGATCAATCAAGTTAATTTAGGTTAAGGTTTGGGGGCTCCAGAGGTTCAAAATCTACTTAGGTCATCAGTTAATTAAGATTTTGACGGTATGTTTGCAGTAGTTTGTAGATTGTAGCTTTTACAGTGTTGGTCAACTCTGAAGTCACTGTTTGCAGAAATGGTTCAGTCTCTGTACTAACAGGGGACATTGTGACTGTAGTATTCTTTCAATGTAGATAACAGCATTGCCTGGTTCTGTGTTCACAGTCTCACATAGATCTCACATGGATGATCTGCTTGATTGGCTTTGGCTTTAACCTTAAAGTGGGAACAGAGACAATGTAAATGACACAGTCAATCACACACTCCAAGATCCTATTCATTCATAATCCCCACTCACCCACTCACCCACTCTGAAACCTAGACAGCACTCAGCTTTCTTCTATAACTGGAGCAGTAGCAGTGGGGCAATTCCATGGTAACGGAATTACGCTTTGACTCAAAAAACATTGATTTCAAAGTTTAACAACCATACAACTCAATGTACAAGGACAGCTTTGAAAAATGTACACATACAATTTCACAAAAACATATTTACTGGAAGAACTGTGCAGATGCTTAGTTTGGTGACAGAATTACGGTAAATTGTCCTTTTTGTATCCACATTTTCCAAGAACGCTGTTAAATATCTGCTCTGAATGAAGATTCAAGATGTCTGCAGAAGGAATGGTGTCAGCTATGACATCACACCTTGACTTTGAAAAAAAATATTTTGGTCCAAACTTGTGAAACACAGACATCTATGATTGGTTCAGATTTGGTCCGGCCAGAGTGGACTGACCAAATTTCAACTACTTTTCAACATCCATGGACGTTTGGTGTCGGTCGGTGCTCAGTGGTTGAGTATGCTTGTTACAGTAAATGGAAAGAGGGTAGGTGGTAGGTGTCATGGTAGGTGCCAGTAAGAGCCGGGAGAGATGACATTAACTGAAGAGAGAGAGAAGAGAGAGGGTGGCAAAGAGGGAGAGAGTGAGGGGTTGTCCAGACTGCTTTCACAGTCTTGCTTTGACCACCAGATGACAGAAAGAGAAAGAACACAGCAATGAGCTGAACATTACAGTAAACCAGTGGAAGGGAGAATCATAGCAGGTGACCCCTTCTGTGATTTGTGACTACTATGATTTCCCATTGTAGCCAATTCAATTGCAGTAATTTCGTTACTGATTTTTAGGTAATTACTTTAACAGAATTACACATTTTAATCACTTAATAATTAATAAACAAACTTCAGATCAGTAAAAACACTAATTGTAGGTCTACCCTCCTCACGAGGGAGGTAACGGAATTGCAAGGCACAAGGCTATGTTTCTTAAACTTAGAGAAGGAAAATCATTTCTAGAAAACTAAGTATAAGTGTTGATATTAGTTGGCAGGCGTCTTTACTTAAACATTATCATGTTTTTGATGTACTTCTAAGAACTTTTAAGATTAGTTCTGACAGATGTTGTGTAAGACATATTTCCGTCTGTTTGACCAGAAATGAAAGCCTTTGCTTATTCCTAATGTTTAGGATGGAAAATGGTAAAAAAAAGTGTATATGCCTCAATTTCTCAAATATTGACTCTTAGCTATAATTTGACACCAGATTTAACATTATCCTATGAACTTTACATATTGGTGCTCATGGGTCCTTTAAGATGGAAATGCCTAGTGGTATTGGATGACTTTCCACGATAAAAAGACTGCTTGTCTCACAATAATGAGAGGACACAAATACACTGCTTGTTGTTCTCCACTCTGTTCTGTTCTGCTCCGGGCATCTACTAATGTCTCTGAGACAATGGGACAGGAGCCCTTTCTCTCTCTCTCTTGCTCTCTCTCGCTCTCTCTGCCCCCCTCTCTTTCTCTCCCTCTGCATGGCATTAACTGTAAAGCTGCAGTGTGTTACAGTAGAGCTGGAATGTGTTACAGTAGAGCTGCAGTGTGTTACAGTAGAGCTGCAGTGTGTTACAGTAGAGCTGGAATGTGTTACAGTAGAGCTGCAGTGTGTTACAGTAGAGCTGCAGTGTGTTACAGTAGAGCTGGAGTGTGTTACAGTAGAGCTGCAGTGTGTTACAGTAGAGCTGGAGTGTGTTACAGTAGAGCTGCAGCGTGTTACAGTAGAGCTGCAGTGTGTTACAGTAGAGCTGCAGTGTGTTACAGTAGAGCTGCAGTGTGTTACAGTAGAGCTGGAATGTGTTACAGTAGAGCTGCAGTGTGTTACAGTAGAGCTGGAATGTGTTACAGTAGAGCTGCAGTGTGTTACAGTAGAGCTGCAGTGTGTTACAGTAGAGCTGGAATGTGTTACAGTAGAGCTGCAGTGTGTTACAGTAGAGCTGCAGCGTGTTACAGTAGAGCTGGAATGTGTTACAGTAGAGCTGGAGTGTGTTACAGTAGAGCTGCAGTGTGTTACAGTAGAGCTGGAGTGTGTTACAGTAGAGCTGCAGCGTGTTACAGTAGAGCTGGAATGTGTTACAGTAGAGCTGCAGTGTGTTACAGTAGAGCTGGAGTGTGTTACAGTAGAGCTGCAGTGTGTTACAGTAGAGCTGCAGTGTGTTACAGTAGAGCTGCAGTGTGTTACAGTTGAGCTGGAGTGTGTTACAGTAGAGCTGCAGTGTGTTACAGTAGAGCTGGAGTGTGTTACAGTAGAGCTGCAGTGTGTTACAGTTGAGCTGGAGTGTGTTACAGTAGAGCTGGAGTGTGTTACAGTAGAGCTGGAGTGTGTTACAGTAAGGTACAGTAGAGCTGGAGTGTGTTACAGTAGAGCTGCAGTGTGTTACAGTAGAGCTGCAGTGTGTTACAGTAGAGCTGGAATGTGTTACAGTAGAGCTGCAGTGTGTTACAGTAGAGCTGCAGTGTGTTAAAGTAGAGCTGGAGTGTGTTACAGTAGAGCTGCATTGTGTTACAGTAGAGCTGGAGTGTGTTACAGTAGAGCTGCAGCGTGTTACAGTAGAGCTGGAATGTGTTACAGTAGAGCTGCAGTGTGTTACAGTAGAGCTGCAGTGTGTTACAGTAGAGCTGCAGTGTGTTAAAGTAGAGCTGGAGTGTGTTACAGTAGAGCTGCATTGTGTTACAGTAGAGCTGGAGTGTGTTACAGTAGAGCTGCAGCGTGTTACAGTAGAGCTGGAGTGTGTTACAGTAGAGCTGCAGTGTGTTACAGTAGAGCTGGAGTGTGTTACAGTAGAGCTGCAGCGTGTTACAGTAGAGCTGGAATGTGTTACAGTAGAGCTGGAGTGTGTTACAGTAGAGCTGCAGTGTGTTACAGTAGAGCTGCAATGTGTTACAGTAGAGCTGCAGTGTGTTACAGTTGAGCTGGAGTGTGTTACAGTAGAGCTGCAGTGTGTTACAGTAGAGCTGGAGTGTGTTACAGTAGAGCTGCAGTGTGTTACAGTTGAGCTGGAGTGTGTTACAGTAGAGCTGGAGTGTGTTACAGTAGAGCTGGAGTGTGTTACAGTAAGGTACAGTAGAGCTGGAGTGTGTTACAGTAGAGCTGCAGTGTGTTACAGTAGAGCTGCAGTGTGTTACAGTAGAGCTGGAATGTGTTACAGTAGAGCTGCAGTGTGTTACAGTAGAGCTGCAGTGTGTTAAAGTAGAGCTGGAGTGTGTTACAGTAGAGCTGCATTGTGTTACAGTAGAGCTGGAGTGTGTTACAGTAGAGCTGCAGCGTGTTACAGTAGAGCTGGAATGTGTTACAGTAGAGCTGCAGGTTGTTACAGTTGAGCTGGAGTGTGTTACAGTAGAGCTGCAGTGTGTTACAGTAGAGCTGGAGTGTGTTACAGTAGAGCTGGAGTGTGTTACAGTAGAGCTGGAGTGTGTTACAGTAAGGTACAGTAGAGCTGGAGTGTGTTACAGTAGAGCTGCAGTGTGTTACAGTAGAGCTGGAATGTGTTACAGTAGAGCAGCAGTGTGTTACAGTAGAGCTGCAGTGTGTTAAAGTAGAGCTGGAGTGTGTTACAGTAGAGCTGCATTGTGTTACAGTAGAGCTGGAGTGTGTTACAGTAGAGCTGCAGCGTGTTACAGTAGAGCTGGAATGTGTTACAGTAGAGCTGCAGTGTGTTACAGTAGAGCTGCAGTGTGTTACAGTAGAGCTGGAATGTGTTACAGTAGAGCTGGAGTGTGTTACAGTAGAGCTGCAGTGTGTTACAGTAGAGCTGCAGTGTGTTACAGTAGAGCTGGAGTGTGTTACAGTAGAGCTGCAGTGTGTTACAGTAGAGCTGCAGCGTGTTACAGTAGAGCTGCAGTGTGTTACAGTAGAGCTGGAGTGTGTTACAGTAGAGCTGGAGTGTGTTACAGTAGAGCTGCAGCGTGTTACAGTAGAGCTGCAGTGTGTTACAGTAGAGCTGCAGTGTGTTACAGTAGAGCTGCAGTGTGTTACAGTAGAGCTGGAATGTGTTACAGTAGAGCTGCAGTGTGTTACAGTAGAGCTGCAGTGTGTTACAGTAGAGCTGGAATGTGTTACAGTAGAGCTGCAGTGTGTTACAGTAGAGCTGCAGTGTGTTACAGTAGAGCTGGAATGTGTTACAGTAGAGTTGCAGTGTGTTACAGTAGAGCTGGAGCGTGTTACAGTAGAGCTGGAATGTGTTACAGTAGAGCTGGAGTGTGTTACAGTAGAGCTGCAGTGTGTTACAGTAGAGCTGGAGTGTGTTACAGTAGAGCTGCAGCGTGTTACAGTAGAGCTGGAATGTGTTACAGTAGAGCTGGAGTGTGTTACAGTAGAGCTGCAGTGTGTTACAGTAGAGCTGGAGTGTGTTACAGTAGAGCTGCAGTGTGTTACAGTAGAGCTGCAGTGTGTTACAGTAGAGCTGGAGTGTGTTACAGTAGAGCTGCAGTGTGTTACAGTAGAGCTGCAGTGTGTTACAGTAGAGCTGCAGCGTGTTACAGTAGAGCTGCAGTGTGTTACAGTAGAGCTGGAGTGTGTTACAGTAGAGCTGGAGTGTGTTACAGCGTGTTACAGTAGAGCTGGAGTGTGTTACAGTAGAGCTGCAGTGTGTTACAGTAGAGCTGCAGTGTGTTACAGTAGAGCTGGAGTGTGTTACAGTAGAGCTGCAGTATGTTACAGTAGAGCTGCAGCGTGTTACAGTAGAGCTGCAGTGTGTTACAGTAGAGCTGGAGTGTGTTACAGTAGAGCTGGAGTGTGTTACAGCATGTTACAGTAGTGCTGGAGTGTGTTACAGTAGAGCTGCAGTGTGTTACAGTAGAGCTGGAGTGTGTTACAGCGTGTTACAGTAGAGCTGGAGTGTGTTACAGTAAGGTACAGTAGCGCTGGAGTGTGTTACAGCGTGTTACAGTAGAGCTGCAGTGTGTTACAGTTGAGCTGGAGTGTGTTACAGTAGAGCTGCAGTGTGTTACAGTAGAGCTGGAGTGTGTTACAGTAGAGCTGCAGTGTGTTACAGTTGAGCTGGAGTGTGTTACAGTAGAGCTGGAGTGTGTTACAGTAGAGCTGGAGTGTGTTACAGTAAGGTACAGTAGAGCTGGAGTGTGTTACAGTAGAGCTGCAGCGTATTACAGTAGAGCTGGAGTGTGTTACAGTAGAGCTGCAGTGTGTTATATTGTGTTACAGTAGAGCTGCAGTGTGTTACAGTAGAGCCCCTCTTGAATCCAAGATGGCGTAGCAGTCAGACGTCTTGTCTCGTCCCATGTATATATCTTTTTATATATTTTTCTTCGCATTCTTTTTAATATTCTTCTTAAACCTCAACTTCAAAATACTCTCCTGCAACCCGTCTCACCCAATGTGTTGTGGAACTGTTTTTTTCTAAGGTATTTCTATTTACCTGAACTGGAATACCTGAACTGGAGCTAGCTAGCTAACTAGCTACCAGCTATCAGTCAGCTAACCTTTAGCACGGAAAGCTCTCGACAGTTCGTACAACGCGTTTCAAACCAGAGCATACCGGACCTATTCTTCTCTCCATATCCCCGGATTCCTACCGCAAACTGTGAACCCTTTCATCTGGATCATGGCAGCTAGCTAACCGCAACCCGGGTTGACTACTTCTGGCTAACGTTTCCGTCCCGTAGCAAGCACCAACTAGCCTGGGGCTTTGCCCATGCTAGACCCATCTCCCGGCTAGGGCTCCTGGGCTACTCCTGAACCCCACTCCTCGGCTACAATATCCGGACCCCTTCTACTGCCGGTACGGGGCACGGAACCCCGCCGATCCTTCACGAATGGAATACCGACATAATCTGCCTGAGGATCCCAACAGGCCCCCCAGGCGCGACGTCCCCTGAAGGCCCATTCTGCTAACCTAGCATATTGGACTGTTAGCTATCTATAGCATATTGGACTGCTAGCCGATCCATCGGCCAGTTTCTTGGAACACTATACCCATTTTGCCAATTGGACTTGGACCCATCTGCTACTTGGAACCCTACTAATCCACGACTGGTCTATCGACGTCACCACACGTGGAGGCAAAACAGACTTTCTCCATCGTGACGTCCATCTAAGGCCCTTATGCTAGCTTGCTAGCCCCGGCCTGCTAACTGCTAGCTTGCTAGCCCCGGCCTGCTAACTGCTAGCTTGCTACCACCGGCCTGCTAACTGTCTGAATTGCCGTGTCCCCAGCCAGCCCAACCACTCACTGGAGCCATACGATCACGTGGCTATGCATGTCTCTCCCTAATACCAATATGCCTTGTCCATTACTGTCCTGGTTAGTGATTACTGTCTTATTTCACTGTAGAGCCTCTAGCCCTGCTCAATATGCCTTAACCAACCATGTTGTTCCACCTCCCACATGTGCGATGACATCACCTGGTTTAAACGTCTCTAGAGACTATCTCTCTCTTCATCACTCAATGCCTAGGTTTACCTCCAATGTACTCACATCCTACCTTACCTTTGTCTGTACACTATGCCTTGAATCTACTGTATGCTATCATGCCCAGAAACCTTCTCCCTTTACTCTCTGTTCCGAACGTGCTAGACGGCCAGTTCATATAGCCTTTAGCCTTTAGACGTACCCTTATCCTACTTCTCCTCTATTCCTCTGGTGATGTATAGGTTAATCCAGGACCTGCAGTGCCTAGCTCCATTCCTACTCCCCAGGTGCTCTCATTTGTTGACTTCTGTAACCGTAAAAGCCTTGGTTTCATGCATGTTAACATTAGAAGCCTACTCCCTAAGTTTGCTTTATTCACTGCTTTAGCACATTCTGCCAACCCGGATGTTCTAGCCGTGTTTGAATCCTGGCTTAGGAAGGCCACCAAAAACCCTGAAATTTCCATCCCTAACTATAACATTTTCCGCCAAGATAGAACTGCCAAAGGGGGCGGTGTTGCAATCTACTGCAGAGTTCTATCTTACTATGCAGGTCTGCACCAAAACAATTCGAGCTTCTACTTCTAAAAATGTACCTTTCCAGAAATAAGTCTCTCACCGTTGCCGCTTGCTATAGACCACCTTCTGCCCCCAGCTGTGCCCTGGACAATTCTAGAGCAGCAGTATGTTACAGTCGAACTGCAGTGTTTGTGGGGGACAGAGTGACAGTGGAGTCGGCTGATTCAACAGTAGAGGGAGCTAGTCTGCTCTAGAATTGGAATGTTTCAATTGTTTTATGTACCAGTGCTAATATCCAATCGAAAATGAGAATAATAAAAAAACATGTATTTTTTTACCTATATAAACGTGTAGAATTGGACTTGAAAATGATGTTATAATTGCAAATGCCCCCTCCTCTAGCTAGCACTGTGTGAGTACTGCTCTCCTGTCCTAGTGTGTAAGTCTTTAGTAGCGGTATGGCTGCTGTGCAGACTGACTCACCATGCTGTCAGGGTACTACACTGATCTAACTATGGCTGTGTCCCAAATGGCACCCCATTGCTTATACACTGAGTGTACAAAATATTAAGAACACCCGTTCTTCATAGACTGACCAGGTGAGTCCAGGTGAAAGCTATGATCCCTTATTGATGTCACTTGTTAAATCCACTTCAATCAGTGTAGATGACGGGGAGGAGACAGGTTAAAGAAGGATTTTTAAGCATTGACACAATTGAGACATGGATTGTGTATATATGCCATTCAGAGGGTGAATGGGCAAGACAAAATATTTAAGTGCTTTTGAAAGGGGTATGGTAGTAGGTGCCAGACGCACTGGTTTGAGTGTGTCAAGAACTGCAACGCTGCTGGGTTTTTCATGCTCAACAGTTTCCCGTTTGTACCAAGAATGGTCCACCACCCAAAGGACATCCAGCAAACTTGACACAACTTTGTGAAGCATTGGAGTCAACATGGGTCAGCATCCCTGTGAAATGCTTTCGACACCTTGTAGAGTCCATGCCCTGACGAATTGAGGCCAAAAGGGATGCAATGTTTTGTAGATTCAGTGTATAGTGCACTACTTTTGAATAAGTGCACTACATAGGGAACAGGGTGCCATTTGGGATGCAGCCAATGTCACCTTCATATCCTCCTCCTATCAAACACAACATCCTGTCATGTCAGACTTTGCCCTCAGCACTCTGGTAAATTATTTGAATCTTAATGACCTTATCTACTATCTCTCAATTCTATTCAATTCAAGGGGCTTTATTGGCATGGGAAACATATGTTAACAATTGAAGTACATAATATTGAAGTAGATAATATACAAAAGTGAAATAAACAATAAAAATGAACAGTAAAC